>NC_092271.1:12930095-13170095 GCF_036320965.1 Panulirus ornatus | reverse complement strand
TAAGGATGTTGATTACTTAAGTCTTTAGGGTATTGATTACTATAGAAAGTTTAGGCTATTGATTACTTTAGAAAGTCTTTAGGACATTGATTAGAAAGTCTTAAGGATATTGATTACTTCAGAAAGTTTTATAGGATATTGATTGCTGTAGAAAGACTTTAGGATATAATTTATTTCTTTAGAAAGTCTTTAGGATATTGATTACTTTAGAAAGTCTTTAGGATATTGATTACTTTAGAAAGTCTTTAGGATATTGATTACTGTACAAAGACTTTAGGATATTATTTCTTTCGAAAGTCTTTAGGATGTTGATTACTTTTTTAGAAAGTCCTTAGGATATTGATTACTTCTTTAGAAAGTCTTTAGGACATTGATTACTTCTCTGGAAAGTCTTTAGGATATTGATTAGAAATTCTTAAGGATATTGATTACTTCTTTAGAAAGTCTTTAGTATATTGATCACTTCTTTAGAAAGTCTTTAGGATATTGATTACTTCTTTAGAAATTCTAGTCTTTACGATGATTACTTTTTTAAGGTGATGATAGGGAAAAGTCAACATCCATAGCTTAGAAAACTGGGAAAACTCGCAAAAAGGATGGAGTATGCTTTAACATGCTCTTAAAATAGTATGGATGAGGTACATACGGCGCATAGCTTCACACGCACACACTTGTGTGAAAGTGAACATGTTCCTCCAGCATTTTACCACTTTTATCACTTTTTTCACATTCATGATAAAACATGTGCTGAGTTGAATATTGACTTCCCATCTTCGTGTACCCATTCATTCCACTTCCTCCACGTTCCACCGTCTCCACAGCATGATATCTATGCTATGATATCTTGCCGATTCCTGTGGCCATACACAGTCTCCTCTTTCATATATCCGTCCATCATCGTCTGGCCGTGGCTTACTTTCGAGAAAGCATTTTTTCCCGTGTCTTGCCAAAGATTTTGCATCCTTTACTTTTTCTTTCCAGCTGTGATATAGTATGGCCTTACCTGGCAAGAGTTTGGGTACACAAGTTCTATCCAGTGTAAGAATCAGGATGAGCAATACTTCATGTAGACTTGGTACACGCGCTACTGACGTTTTTCTCCCCTATCAGATTATCCTCCCTCGTCTTATTTTCGCACTAGTTAAGCTTTTAGGAATACCGCCTTTGTTGATCATCACTACCCAGTTCTTGGAATTTCATTGGCGTCAGATTTTTTCCCCCGCATTTCAAACTAGGATGTAACAGGTACGCATGAACCCGAGACTTTCCAGTCTCGCCGAATCTTTGTAAACAGAACAGTATCTTAAAGAGCGGTAGTTTCCTCTTTCAGTGGTCCAGCAGTGTAGCGCACTACCTTTAGAATCTCTTGACGTAATACCCAGCGCATGAAAGTGATGGTGCAGGGAAGATTATAACACAGCCCTCATCATCTCTACTGTTTCAAAACATTCTCGCTACTATTTCCTACATTTTTTTTTTTTTTTTTGTATATTGCCTAGAATAGAGTATGGTGGCATCTACTAGCTTGAGTACTTTTCTTATAGCATGCATTTCACAATGGAAAACGTTTTGAAAAACCATTTCCCACAGATCACCTTCGTAGACTTCCTCATTTATGAGCTGCTGGATGTCCACCAAGAACTGGACAGCTCCTGCCTGGACGGCAAGAAGAACCTGCAGGACTTTGTGAAGAATTTTGAGGCGCTGCCGGCCATGAAGAAGTATATGGCCTCCCCTCAGTTCCTCAAGACTCCTTTGAATGGACCGATGGCAATCTTTGGAAACAAGTGAAGCATTCTTTGTGTACACTCTAGTTAGTTAGTAGTTTGGTTATGGGGAATGCCATATAAAAATTCTCCGATACCGATTTCCTTAGGAGTTGTGAAGGAAAATTAAATTTCTGTAATTCCATGCGGTTTTGATATACACTTAGATCCTACTGTATAGTTGTAAGGCTAGTAACAACAAATTTCACTAATATTCTGGTATCAAATATTATCTTGTTCGGGCACAAGAGTAATAATCTGTGGTGTTCAGTGTGATCAAAATCCCCAAGTTTCCGTATCCCATAAAGCTTCCAAAACTTTAGTTTCAGTGTACATATCCTTTCTGCCTCACATTGATGTTACTTAGACTATACAGCATTATAGCGTGCTGCTGCTTCTCTAACTCCATCCTTTCCTTAAGGATTCGTCCGAGCCTTTGTTACCTTTGTCTATCTGTCTATGTAGAGGTTAGAAAAAAAAAAGGTCGTTACTGGATAATTGATGACGATCAGATAAGATTACCATGGTGGCCCATAGTCATGGTTTAAGTAAAAACCCCTTAATGAGAATATTAATGACCCATTTGGGCCAATGGACTGCCAAGTATGCTTTGACTACTCACCTGTCGGCTAAGGTTAGGCCAATAACCCTCTACATTTGATACCTAAATAAAATAACAGAGTCCACATGATGTGACTGTTAGAAATGCGTATGCACACATTCACTATAACACCTTTGACGTACGTATTCACGCATTCACTATAACACCTTTGACGTGCGTATGCACGCATTCACTATTACACCTTAACATCTAAATGGTTGCAGACTAACATAGTCATTTGAGCACTGTAAAAAGTCAATTTTTTTCTTGATCTTATCCTATATGGCAACTGCCGTGGGACGATGTCATGGGCATTAAGTTTTAACAGTTTAATCTCGACAATTATCTATGGATGGCCTTACACGCTGATTCACTTACATAATATTTACCATATGATTTGTTCATTATTAGCTAAACAATCTAAGAGCAGCCATAACTGGTATATTTTCCTACCCTACGGGAGGGTTGTGATGAGGGGTCAGTGGGTGGCTGTTGTGCTACCTTCTTACTCTTAAGCACAGATAAACACCGCGGGGTTGCCACATATGGTCACCTTCCCTATTATGGTTCCTTTAGTGATAATGTATACTATATCCTTACTAACAACTATACGTCAATAATACTAAACTATCCTATAGGTTGGACATATGTTCACAACACTGGCTGACATGTGTTTCTTATTTATTCTCCGTTTGTGTTGTTTTGCTGACTCCATAGAACAGTGTCCCTGGCTGATAGGCACATGGCCGAGCACAAACACGTCTCCCGTCGTCCACCATAACAGATGCATTCATTATCCGACAGTTTGCAGAATTCCAATTATTAGAACTTTTATACAGTGATGGTGATCATAGAAGCATGTTGCACCATTTTTACTAAAGAAAGTTGCATATTTATTTGTATACGGTAAGCAGTAAGTGGATAGATTTTTGTAACTATACTGTAATGCGCCACGTATATGAGAGGTGATTTTGAAATGCCCCCGGGCGGGAAGACTTTCCTGCTGGATAGTAAAGTATCTACTTGAATACGATAAAGCTAGTAAAGATTGACAAGATTTTAATACAAGAACCTCACTTCGTGTTGGATGGCAGTACATGGTAACTTGAGGCAGAACCTAGTCTATGGGTAAGCGGCGGCCTCTCGTGTTGCCGAGTAGTGGGGTTGGGTAGTGGGTTAATATTGACCCGAGACGATGTTTGAATAGTATGTGACACGGCAGCGAGGGATGCACAAGTGACTAGTGTTGTCCTTATGGTATGAAAGCTGGGCCATTCCATTATCCACTGATGATAGTAATGACGAGTGTTTGTGGTAACACTTGGAGTGGTGATACAGACTTTGGGAGTGAGGGTAGGTTTGCCACTGTAAATGGCATTGGTTTGTGGTTTTAGAACCGGTGATGGTGACTGGAAGGGGGTTAGTAACATGGATGATATCGTTGGTTAAAATTAAGGTCAGAGAATATCAAGTAACTTGAGGTAGTGTAGGTTGACAGTACGGGATGTTGAGTGACTTGTGTGAAGGCTGGAGTAGTAGAACAATAACAGCGATGTATAGTGAGAAATGTAAAGAGTTGCAGGGCTGGAGAAGGAAGACAGTAGTAAAGAAAGTACGTAAGGGTTGGTATTGACAGTGATAGATACAGGCTGGTGATTCTGGTGGATGATGATGGGGTTGTGTTGGAATTGTGGTTTGAGAAATCAATGATTGATTAACTAAGGACGACGATGGTTGAAGTCTTTAAAAAAAAGTTAATTTGAAAAATACATATTTCATTCGATTTTCCTTATAGTAGTATTGACAAGCGGTTGCTTAAAAGACTGCAACACCTCTTAGGACGTGTTTGGAGATAACTAATAAGAGTATAGACACAGAACAAGAATTTGAACAGAATTTAACATTACAGTAGCACCTCTGCTATTAGTTACGAAGGTTACATTGTTGGCATCACAGTATACAGGTTATCGATGTGTGACATGACTGTGGAGCAGACGAGAAGTGATATGTGCAATCCCCCCTTCCCCTCCCATGTGAGAAATTTGATGGATATACATAGTAAAACTTGAGATCTAACGGATTATGGTACTTCATAACTTTTTTTTTTTTTTAGTGTTTAGCCTGTGGCACGAATTTTGGCTTGACCTTTTCTTTAGATAGCTGCTGTTCAAAATCATTAAGGTAGTTAACGATTGTCCGAGTTTCATCGCGAGGTGGTTCCAACCCGCATGTATTAAACAAGTGGCATACACTTAGTCACAACCGGCACTTAAAAAGTTAGACTTTGATAAACCCAGGCAGACAACCAACGAAATAAATTCGTGAAAGTGCCTCATCAGGGTACAGACAGGCAGAGACAGTAGTCGACTGATTTTAATGAACAAATACTTCAAAGTTTGGTCTACGAATAACTATAAAGCCCTAGTCTTTTTTTTTTATTCATTTTATTCCTATCACTCGAGATGACCTTTGATTGGAGCATGTTTTAGCCGTGCCATGTGACACTATAACAATAAATACAACCAAATTATGGAAGCCAAACTTCCGTCTCCCTCGCACCATAGCTATCATGAGGCCATAACACTTCAGGATTCCAACATTTTCTATTGACAACTCCATTCTCTATACCTCTCTCTATATCTCCGTTTCTGACGACTTTAACTCGTTCCACGTCCAAATTTGCGATAAACCATTTCGGCAGCTTCCCTTCTCATACGTAACATTCACATGAACACCTCACACATAATTCGGAGAACCTGAACCAGCGGACATTCGTCTTCACATTCAACTAAGCAAAAGCTTCGTAGTTTTTTACTGTTTTTGTCCAAATCCATATTGACTATAAATAGTTTCAATATGTACTCTGCTGATTAATACATATCGCCTTCAAAAGCATGTGTGTGCTATACATTGCATCGTCTCTGTAGACCCCCGTCTGCCTAATACAACAAATTACCATTAAACATACACACAGTCTCCTGGGAACATCTAAATGAGACACCAAATAAGAATAGGAATCCAGCGGCAAAACCGACACACAATTCGATAAAACCTAGATCGCGTTCATCAGTACACTCTGTAACTATAATTCCTGGATTGCACCTTCCTCTGTCCAACCTCCTTTCCTTGCATAATATAATGCCAACCCGAGTGTGTTTGCTGACCCGGAGAACGTTCAAATAATGCACAATAATTCCGTGGGACTTCAAGGAAGCCTTAACCATAGTTTACTGGACTGCTCTTGCTTCAGTTATTTTATTTTATCCTTATGTTTCCCTCAATTTCATGGTCAGTCATAACCTCCACGTATCTTCCGAATATTTATTTATGCCAAGGCCTTCCTAAGGTCAGGGGGACAGCCTCATCTGGGGCCGTGCTTCAGACCCAGCTACCGAGAGCCAGCCCGACCACTCACGAATACAGCAAAACGTCGTCGAAAAGTTGTATCGAATGTATCCAACAGAACAAAGTTACATGTATCCAACAGAACCAAGTTACACAGCATCGGTAATGCTTTCGCATGCCGTGCAAGTCCCCCCGACATTTCTTTGACTGCTTACATAACGTGCTGAGCAGCATGCTTGAACTGAGGGATGTGTGTGCATAATACTCTTAGGAAAATAGATATATATGCATATGTATACGGCTAAGATATGGGGCAACACCTGTGTAAACATTTTCCTCAACACGATTTGAATGACATTACACCCACTTCTTGCCTTTGGCTCTAAACAAGTGGGTATTGCAGTTTACAGTAAAAAGTTTCAAATGATGTTGAGATAAATTTCCCCACATCATTTTTCAACTTTTAGGTCAATCATCCGCAGAGTTTCCTGATCTTCATACCATTTCTTTTAACTGATAGCCTTAGATGCTCCAGCGCTTGGCTTGTAAGCCTAAATATTATAATCCAATCCAATCCTTAACTGATACTGTAGAATAACACATGCCCAAATAATGATGTCCAAAATTAGCTTTGTGTTGTTAATGTACTGTATCTGTATTGAACTTCTTTGTGATATATATATATATATATATATATATATATATATATATATATATATATATATATATATATATATACACTAACTTAAATAAAGAACTAATCTTTGATATGACAAAATGCATTTTTGTTGCGGTCGTACCACTCCTTTACGTTATGAATCGATGGACTTCACTAGTAATAATCGAAATATTTCTCCCATTTTAATGTCCTTTATGTGGTTTCTCTATATTTGATATATGGCTTTAGGTTACTTCGATAGATCTTTATTATGTGTATTGTATTTATAATCCCTCCCGAACTATTTCGCTGACCCGCGACTTTTGTAATCGATTGTACAATACGGGGAGGGAGGTTTACCACTCGTGGGTCCCCATCTCTTGAACGTTCTCTACCATCACAGTGTTGTTTAAATGTATACTGTCAGCATTAGCCATGTCCTCAGTCATCTTATTCCTCCCATCATTCATGATAACATGGCAGTGATGTAGAGTAATCCTCAACCTAATTTGTAAGCACTGCTGTTGGGGCTCGCACCGTGTAGAACGTTTTGCGTAGATTTTCAGCCAAGTACATTTTGTTAACAAGGTCAATTGCCATTAGGTCTTGTACTAGACTACACTTTCCTCAGCTGACGAAGATACATACAGCCATGCCAATATACAACTTTTCGCGAGCGGGGACAGCCCACGACTACAGGTGAGACCGTGAGGACGAGCCACACACTGCTTCCTAACTCCACCCAGTTATGATCCCTGTATTGTTCCACTAGTGGATTTATGGCCAGCGACCAATAGGACACCAGTGCAGCATATTCCTTGCTTTCCAATCAATTTCAGGCGTCCCACGCCCATACTATGATGCCAACCAGTACTACCTTATATGAGCAGTTCTGAAGCATTTTTAAAGTTTATCAGTTCTACTTAGCAACAGCAACTCGTCTTTGTCCAGTATAACAACGAAGAAAAGAAAATGTAAACTGATTTACATCAGCGTTATTCTAGAGGAGTCTTGCTTCAGTCAGTGGAGCTACGCCCGATTTTAAGATAGGCACAATACCGAAGTTGGAAGTTGCTGACCATTTGAAAGTAAACGGCGTACTAAGATCTGAAAAGCCATATATACTTCAATTTCGTTGTACAAATACTTTAGAGAAGTTTAGCCAGAATTGATGATTGTTTCTCTCGTAATTTTCTTGATCCTATTTCGGTATGTTGATGATTTTAAGATGGGTTTAACGTAAGTGTAAAGCATTACCGCAAATAACATGAAATACATAAAATTTGTTAGTATCTCAGTATATGAATACTACTGAATGAATTTATTGAATATACAGAATACATGTTATATATGGCGAATAGTATTTGCTTTTAATATTTTTCTAAATTGTGGATTTCTGTTAGTCTGCTGTATATCTAAACGTTTGTCAGAGTAAACAGAGAGAGCTTCCAGGGGAAGGAAAATACTTTCATAAATATCTGCAGCCATCCGTTTCATTTGCGACTTAATAAAATTGTAAGTATTGCTGAAATTTGTTGCTATTACAGAGAGGGTAGATCATGTATGTATAGTAACATTATATTTATGAGAGGATTAATGAAAACTGTTGTGGGAAAGCCCGCCATAACTGACGCTACCGGTACGCAGTGGGAACGCGTAAACAGACCTCTTATTAGTAAACACCAACATGATTTTCGGGGTAGTGGAATAAAATCTGTGCGGATGGTAGGGTCTGTCAACGCATATATCCCCATTTTCTCTTTGTTTATATGCAAGATTATCAACTAGCTATTGGTTATGTGTGATTTTAGTAGGAAGATATATATAAATTGAAATGATTGAATGTTTTCGATTGCAATTAATCTAGGGTATTGTCGTAATGTTGATTAAATTCCTGCATATTCATTTTAATTGTAAACTTTCAACTGGTATCTGCCTCAGTACATTTAAGCGTGTGCATCTATTTTACTAGCATATAAGACATTGACTGGAAATGTGTACTGTCAGTATGGAATGAATATCATGCTTGTCACAGTTTTATAACGTCTGGTAATATAAGCGTTGTAACAGTAAAACCTGAGTAATTTATCGTGTGTGGGAACAGTGCAGCTCAGGACCCCAAATGGGTTCTTCCTGATCAATGAATTCCAAGAGATCTGACGCAGAATTTGTGAATTACAACTGTAGTGAAGTTGCTAATGTTTTTAGATGATATATCAATATAAGATTAATGTGACCTCCATCCCAGCCTTTGAGACGCTGTACTTCTCGCTGGGTAAGAGACCTTCAGAATTGTTGATACCGTTTTATATTTTGTCCATTAGGTCTTATACTTGTAGTATGTCACTGATCCTTTCGCAGTCCTCTTGGATAGAGTTGTTTTGGCAAATCGCTACGTTTTTGAAAAGTATTTACTATAAACTACGTATAGTATCAAAAGTTTATCACAAGTTCAGATTCTTATATGCCATCTTTGTGGCATATGGTTTTAGATGAAGAATGTGATCTTACAGTTTTTGAAGTAATGCTCAAAGCATGTACATAAAATGAATTCTGGAAATTTAGTAATTTCAAAATTTATGTGAAACACTTGGACTTACATGTTTCATTGGTAAGTAAGCTCAAATAGTTTCGTTCTTGTGTTTAGATATTTGTGGTGATGTGCAGGTGTTTTTCATCAATTTTGTTGAACTAGATAATTTTCTAAATTTCATTTTTTGTGTATGTTTTGAACATTAATTAAAAAACTGAATGAAGCATCTCCATAGAAGCATGCAGTGGTACATCCCATCCTTAAGAAAGGGAACTGTTCTAACCCCTCTAAATTATCATCCTATTACTTTGACACGTACCATTTCAACTCTCGTATTTTCAAACACCTTGAAAATCACAGTATTTTCTGATCACCAGTGTGGCTTCTCTAAGGCAAGACTCCCTGGTGATATTCTGTCGTATCTTGCTGTGTAGTCATCATCCCCAATAGATTTTGGGGAATCGAATGTAGTTGCCCTTGACATATCTAAGGCTATTGCCAGTGTGTGGCATTAGGGTTTCGTCTCATTGCCTCTTTTGGCTTCTCTCCCTCTTTAGCCGATCTATCTCAGTGGTTATTAGTGGATCAGCCTCCCCCTTTTCTCCATCAACAGCAGGGTCCCTCAAGATTCTGTCCACTCCCCTACTTTTTTCTTCTTTTTTTCACTGATTTCCTCTCCTCAAACAATCTAATGCACTCATACACTGATGACTCAATACTGCATTCATCCACATCCTTCCATTCTGTTCCTCCTTCTCACTCGATCTGCATCTCATCTTGACACAGCCTCTTCAGTAGACTGACTTGGACAGGATATCTCAGTTGGGTAGTCAAAATCTGAAGTTAATTGCCTCCAAGACCCAGTTTCTACTCATCTCTATCGAAAACTTCGCACTACTATCGTTTCCTTTGATGGTTCTTTAATTCCACCATTTGACATTACTTGGCATTACTGTAACATCCACTCTCTCTGAGTCTGCTTCTGAAAGACTTGTGTCCTATTTAGATGTCGAAATTTCTCTTCTGAACAGTTGCTCTGTTTATAGAAGAGATTTATTTGTCCTTGTATGAAGTACTGTTCTTGCATTTGGGGTAGTTCTAGCTCAGCATTCTTATGTGACAAGAGTTGAGTCAGAAATGATCTAACTTATAGACTGCACCAGGCTAACTTCTAAACTTGCTGACCCCCCTTACCCACTGCTGCAGTGTTGGTTCACTTTCCCTCTTTTGTAAGTATTACTTTGATTTTTGCTCCTGAGAGCTGGCTGCTTATGTGCCTACATGAGTAACTAGACCACGCAATTCTGGATAAGCTGCTACGTCACTTGAATATTGTGTAGCCTTCGGTAACTCAAGGATGGGCCATTTTGATACCTGCTTCTTTTCCAACACAAAGCTCTGGAACTCTCTACCCTCTCATGTTTTTTTCCAATAACTGTGTCCTTGCACATTTCTAAAACAGGTTTTTCACTTTTTCAAAAATTCTTAGATAGTCTCTTGTCTTTTCTTTTTCTATTTCATGATTCTCTATATTTCAATTAGGGCCTGGCCTTGATGTGGACTTTTGTCCATGAGTGGAGCCTTCAACATCAAAAAAAAGTGGCAGACAGAGGTTTGTCGGTTGTCCGTCCACAGGAGGGTGATGTTAGGTAGGTTTTGGGCTACAATTAAAGAAATGTCAATGAACCTCTACATATATTCACCTTCGCCTCCACAAGATAATGATCATACATCCCTCCAGTTGCACCTCTCAGCACATTAACATCCAAAAGTCTCTCTTTCGTGCGCCTATCAATTAACACGTAATCCAATAACGCTCTCTGGCCATCTCTCCTACTTACATACGTATACTTATGTATATCTTTTTAAACCAGGTATTCCCAGTCACCAGTTCTTTTTCAGCACATAAATCTACAAGCTCTTCACTATTTCCATTTACAACACTGAACACCCCATGTACACCAATTATTCCCTCAACTGCCACATTACTCACCTTTGCATTCAACTTACCCATCACTATAACCTGGTCTCGTGCATCAAAGTACTAACACTCACTCAGCTGCTCCCAAAACACTTTCCCCTCATGATCTTTCTGCTCATGCCCAGGTGCATATACACCAATAATCACCCATCTCTCTCATCAACATTCAGTTTTACCCATATCAATCTAGAGTTTACTTTCTTACAACTCTCAGATACTCCCACCACTCCTGTTTCAGGAGCAGTGCTACTCCTTCCCTTGCTCTTGTCCTCTCACTAACCCCCGACTTTACACAGAAAGACATTCCCAAACCACTCTTCCCCTTTACCCTTGAGCTTCGTTTCACTCAGAGCCAAAACATCCAGGTTTCTTTCCTCAAATATACTACCTATCTCTCCTTTTTTCTCATCTTGGTTACATCCACAAACATTTAAACACCTCTGAGCTTTCGAGGAGGATGAGCACTCCCCACGTGACTCGTTCTGTTTCCCCTTTTAGAAAGTTAAAATACAAGGAGGGGAGTGTTTCCAGCCCCCCCCCCCTCCCGTCCCCTTTAGTCGCCTTCTACAACACGTGAGGAATGCATGGGAAGTATTCTTTCTCCCATATCCCCAGGGATAATATATATATATATATATATATATATATATATATATATATATATATATATATATATCCCTGGGGATAGGGGAGAAAGAATACTTCCCACGTATTCCCTGCGTGTTGTAGAAGGCGACTAAAAGGGAAGGGAGCGGGGGGCTGGAAATCCTCCCCTCTCGTTTTTTTTTTTTTTTTTCCAAAAGAAGGAACAGAGAAGAGGTCCAGGTGAGGATATTCCCTCAAAGGCCCAGTCCTCTGTTCTTAACGCTACCTCGCTATCGCGGGAAATAGTGAATAGTATGAAAAAATATATATATATATATATATATATATATATATATATATATATATATATATATATATATATATATACATATATATATATATATATATATATATATATATATATATATATATATATGGGAGGCAAGTTGTTAGAAGCAATGAAAAGTTTTTATCAAGGATGTAAGGCATGTGTATGTAGGTAGAGAGGAAAGTGATTGGTTCTCAGTGAAAGTAGATTTGCGGCAGGGGTGTGTGATGTCTCCATGGTTGTTTAATTTGTTTATGGATGGGGTTGTAAGGGAGGTAAATGCAAGAGTTTTGGATAGAGGGGCAAGTATGAAGTCTGTTGGGGATGAGAGAGCTTGGGAAGTGAGTCAGTTGTTGTTTGCTGATGATACAGCGCTGGTGGCTGATTCATGTGAGAAACTGCAGAAGTTGGTGACTGAGTTTGGTAAAGTGTGTGAAAGAAGAAAGTTAAGAGTAAATGTGAATAAGAGCAAGGTTATTAGGTACAGTTGGGTTGAGGGTCAAGTCAATTGGGAGGTAAGTTTGAATGGAGAAAAACTGGAGGAAGTAAAGTGTTTTAGATATCTGGGAGTGGATCTGGCAGTGGATGGAACCATGGAAGCGGAAGTGGATCATAGGGTGGGTGAGGAGGCGAAAATCCTGGAAGCCTTGGAAGAATGTGTGGAAGTCAAGAACATTTTTTATCTCGGAAAGCAAAAATGGGTATGTTTGAAGGAATAGTGGTTCCAACAATGTTGTATGGTTGCGAGGCGTGGGCTATGGATAGAGTTGTGTGCAGGAGGATGGATGTGCTGGAAATGAGATGTTTGAGGACAATGTGTGGTGTGAAGTGGTTTGATCGAGTAAGTAACGTAAGGGTAAGAGAGATGTGTGGAAATAAAAAGAGCATGGTTGAGAGAGCAGAAGAGGGTGTTTTGAAATGGTTTGGGCACATGGAGAGAATGAGTGAGGAAAGATTGACCAAGAGGATATATGTGTCGGAGGTGGAGGGAACGAGGAGAAGTGGGATACCAAATTGGAGGTGGAAAGATGGAGTGAAAAGGATTTTGTGTGATCGGGGCCTGAACATGCAGGAGGGTGAAAGGAGGGCAAGGAATAGAGTGAATTGGAGCGATGTGGTATACAGGGGTTGACGTGCTGTCAGTGGATTGAATCAAGGCATGTGAAGCGTCCGGGGTAAACCATGGAAAGCTGTGTAGGTATGTATATTTGCGTGTGTGGACGTGTGTATGTACATGTGTATGGGGGGGGTTGGGCCATTTCTTTCGTCTGTTTCCTTGCGCTACCTCGCAAACGCGGGAGACAGCGACAAAGTATAAAAAAAAAAAAAAAAATATATATATATATATTTATGTGTATTATACTTAGTTGCTGTCTCCCGCGTTAGCGAGGTAGCGCAAGGAAACAGATCAAAGAATGGCCCAACCCACCCATATACATGTATATACATAAACGCCCACACACGCACATATACATACCTCTACATTTCAACGTATACATACATATACATATATACACATTTACATATTCATACTTGCTGCCTTCATCCATTCCCGTTGCCACTCCACCACACAGAAAATGGCACCTCCCTCCCCCCTGCGCACACACTAGATAGTGCTAGAAAAAGACAACAAAGGTAACATTCGTTCCCACTCAAGTCTCTAGCTGTCATGTATAATGCACTGTAACCACAGCTCTCCTTCCAAATCCATGCTCCACAAAACTTTCCATGGTTTACCCCAGACGCTTCACATGTCTTGGTTCAATCCATTGACAGCACGTCGGCCCTGGTATACCACATCGTTCCATTTTACTCTATTCCTTGCACGCCTTTCACCCTCCTTCATGTTCAGGCCCTGATTGCTCAAAATCTTTTTCACTCCATTCTTCCACCTCCAATTTGGTCTCCCACTTCTCGTTCCCTCCACCTCTTACATATTTCCTCTTTGTCACTCTTTCCTCACTCATTCTCTCCATATGACCAAACCATTTCAATACAACCTCTTCTACCCTCTCAACCACACTCTTTTTATTACCACACATCTCTCTCACCGTTTTATTACTTATTTGATCAAACCACCTCACACCACATATTGTCCTCAAACATCTGTCATTTTCAACACACTCACCCTCCTCTGCACAACCCTATATATATATATATATATATATATTTTTTTTTTTTTTTTTTTTTTTTTTTTTATACTTTGTCGCTGTCTCCCGCGTTTGCGAGGTAGCGCAAGGAAACAGACGAAAGAAATGGCCCAACCCCCCCCCCCCCCATACACATGTACATACACACGTCCACACACGCAAATATACATACCTACACAGCTTTCCATGGTTTACCCCAGACGCTTCACATGCCTTGCTTCAATCCACTGACAGCACGTCAACCCCTGTATACCACATGACTCCAATTCACTCTATTTCTTGCCCTCCTTTCACCCTCCTGCATGTTCAGGCCCCGATCACACAAAATCTTTTTCACTCCATCTTTCCACCTCCAATTTGGTCTCCCTCTTCTCCTCGTTCCCTCCACCTCCGACACATATATCCTCTTGGTCAATCTCTCCTCACTCATTCTCTCCATGTGCCCAAACCATTTCAAAACACCCTCTTCTGCTCTCTCAACCACGCTCTTTTTATTTCCACACATCTCTCTTACCCTTACGTTACTTACTCGATCAAACCACCTCACACCACACATTGTCCTCAAACATCTCATTTCCAGCACATCCATCCTCCTGCGCACATCTCTATCCATAGCCCACGCCTCGCAACCATACAGCATTGTTGGAACCACTATTCCCTCAAACATACCCATTTTTGCTTTCCGAGATAATGTTCTCGACTTCCACACATTTTTCAAGGCTCCCAAAATTTTCGCCCCCTCCCCCACCCTATGATCCACTTCCGCTTCCATGGTTCCATCCGCTGACAGATCCACTCCCAGATATCTAAAACACTTCACTTCCTCCAGTTTTTCTCCATTCAAACTCACCTCCCAATTGACTTGACCCTCACCCCTACTGTACCTAATAACCTTGCTCTTATTCACATTTACTCTCAACTTTCTTCTTCCACACACTTTACCAAACTCAGTCACCAGCTTCTGCAGTTTCTCACATGAATCAGCCACCAGCGCTGTATCATCAGCGAACAACAATTGACTCACTTCCCAAGCTCTCTCATCCCCAACAGACTTCATACTTGCCCCTCTTTCCAGGACTCTTGCATTTACCTCCCTTACAACCCCATCCATAAACAAATTAAACAACCATGGAGACATCACACACCCCTGCCGCAAACCTACATTCACTGAGAACCAATCACTTTCCTCTCTTCCTACACGTACACATGCCTTACATCCTCGATAAAAACTTTTCACTGCTTCTAACAACTTGCCTCCCACACCATATATTCTTAATACCTTCCACAGAGCATCTCTATCAACTCTATCATATGCCTTCTCCAGATCCATAAATGCTACATACAAATCCATTTGCTTTTCTAAGTATTTCTCACATACATTCTTCAAAGCAAACACCTGATCCACACATCCTCTACCACTTCTGAAACCGCACTGCTCTTCCCCAATCTGATGCTCTGTACATGCCTTCACCCTCTCAATCAATACCCTCCCATATAATTTACCAGGAATACTCAACAAACTTATATATATATATATATATATATATATATATATATATATTTTCATATATATATATATATATATATATATATATATATATATATATATATATATATATATATATTATATATATAGTGGTGATGTGAGAAGGAGATGGAGTGAATTATTTGAAGGTTTCTTGAATGTGCTTAATGATAGAGTGGCAGATATAGGGGGTTTTGGTCAAGGTGGTATGCAAAGTGAGAGGGTTAGGGAGAATGATTTGGTAAACAGAGAAGAGGTAGTAAAAGCTTTGCAGCAGATGAAAGCTGACAAGGCAGCGGGTTTGGATGGTATTGCAGTGGAATTTATTAAAAAAGGGGGAGATTGTATTGTTGGTAAGGTTATTTAATGTATGTATGACTCATGGTGAGGTGCTGAGGACTGGAGGAATGCTTGCATAGTGCCAATGTACAAAGGCAAAGGGGATAAGAGTGCTCAAATTACAGAGGTATAAGTTTGTTGAGTATTCCTGGTAAATTATATGGGAGGGTATTGATTGAGAGGGTGAAGGCATGTACAGAGCGTCAGATTGAGGAAGAGCAGTGTGGTTTCAGAAGTGGTAGGGCATGTGTGGATCAGGTGTTTGCTTCGAAGAATGTATGTGAGAAATACTTAGAAAAGCAAGTGGATTTGTGTGTAGCATTTATGGATCTGGAGAAGGCATATGATAAGAGTTGATAAAGATGCTATGCGGAAGGTATTAAGAATATATGGTGTGGGAGGTAAGTTGTTAGAAGCAGTGAAAAGTTTTTATGGAGGATGTAAGGCATATGTACGTGTAGGAAGAGAGGAAAGTGATTGGTTCTCAGTGAATGTAGGTTTGTGGCAGGGGTGCGTGATGTCTCCATGGTTGTTTAATTTGTTTATGGATGGGGTTGATAGGGAGGTGAATGCAAGAGTTTTGGAAAGAGGGACAAGTATGCAGTCTGTTGTGGATGAGAGAGCTTGGGAAGTGAGTCAGTTGTTGTTCGCTGATGATACAGTGCTGGTGGCTGATTCATGTGAGAAACTGCAGAAGCTGGTGACTGAGTTTGGAAAAGTATGTGAAAGAAGAAAGCTGAGAGTAAATGAATTCTTATTCATTTACTCTCATCTTAGGTACAGTAGGGTTGGACAATTCAATTGGGAGGTAGGTTTGAATGTAGTAAAACTGGAGGAAGTGAAGTGTTTTAGATACTTGGGAGTGGATTTGGCAGTGGATGGAACCATGGAAGCGGAAGTGAATCATAGGGCGGGAAGGGGGCGAAAGTTCTGGGAGCGTTGAAAAATGTTTCGAAGTCGAGAACATTATCTTGGAAAGCAAAAATGGGTGTGTTTGAAGGAATAGTGGTTCCAACAATGTTATATGGTTGCGAGGTTTGAGCTATAAATAGAGTTGTGCGGAGGAGGGTGGATGTGCTGGAAATGAGATGTTTGAGGACAATATGTGGTGTGAGGTGGTTTGATCGAGTAAGTAATGAAAGGGTAAGAGAGAGTTGTGGTAATAAAAAGAGTGTGGTTGATAGAGCAGAAGAGGGTGTTTTGAAATGGTTTGGTCACATAGAGAGAATGAGTGAGGAAAGATTGACCAAGAGGGTAAATGTGTCAGAGGTGGAGGGAACGAGAAGTGGGAGACCAAATTGGAGGTGGAAAGATGAGTGAAAAAGATTTTGTATGATTGGGGCCTGAACATGCAGGAGGGTGAAAGGCGTGCAAGGAATAGTGAATTGGAATGATGTGGTATACTGGGGTCGACCTGCTGTCAATGGATTGAACCAGGGCACGTTGTGTGGAAAGTTGTGTGGGGCCTGGATGTGGAAAGGGAGCTGTGGTTTCGGTGCATTATACATGACAGCTAGAGACTAAGTGTGAACGAATGTAGCGTTTGCTGTCTTTTCCTAGCGCTGCCTCTTGCACGTGTGGCGGGGTGGCGACAGGAATGAATAAGGGCAGACACTGTGAATTATGTACGTGTTTGGATGGTATTGCAGTGGAATTTATTAAAAAAGGGGGTGACTGTATTGTTGACTGGTTGGTAAGGTTATTTAATGTATGTATGACTCATGGTGAGGTGCCTGAGGATTGGCGGAATGCGTGCATGGTGCCATTGTACAAAGGCAAAGGGGATAAGAGTGAGTGCTCAAATTACAGAGGTATAAGTTTGTTGAGTATTCCTGGTAAATTATATGGGAGGGTATTGATTGAGAGGGTGAAGGCATGTACAGAGCATCAGATTGGGGAAGAGCAGTGTGGTTTCAGAAGTGGTAGAGGATGTGTGGATCAGGTGTTTGCTTTGAAGAATGTATGTGAGAAATACTTAGAAAAGCAAATGGATTTGTATGTAGCATTTATGGATCTGGAGAAGGCATATGATAGAGTTGATAGAGATGCTCTATGGAAGGTATTAAGAATATATGGTGTGGGAGGAAAGTTGTTAGAAGCAGTGAAAAGTTTTTATTGAGGATGTAAGGCATGTGTACGTGTAGGAAGAGAGGAAAGTAATTGGTTCTCAGTGAATGTAGGTTTGCGGCAGGGGTGTGTGATATCTCCATGGTTGTTTAATTTGTTTATCGATGGGGTTGTTAGGGAGGTAAATGCAAGAGTTTTGGAAAGAGGGGCAAGTATGAAGTCTGTTGGGGATGAGAGAGCTTGGGAAGTGAGTCAGTTGTTGTTCGCTGATGATACAGCGCTGGTGGCTGATTCATGTGAGAAACTGCAGAAGCTGGTGACTGAGTTTGGTAAAGTGTGTGAAAGAAGAAAGTTAAGAGTGAATGTGAATAAGAGCAAGGTTATTAGGTACAGTAGGGTTGAGGGTCAAGTCAATTGGGAGGTGAGTTTGAATGGAGAAAAACTGGAGGAAGTGAAGTGTTTTAGATATCTTGGAGTGGATCTGGCAGCGGATGGAACCATGGAAGCGGAAGTGGATCATAGGGTGGGGGAGGGGGCGAAAATTCTGGGGGCCTTGAAGAATGTGTGGAAGTCGAGAACATTATCTCGGAAAGCAAAAATATGGTATGTTTGAAGGAATAGTGGTTCCAACAATGTTGTATGGTTGCGAGGCGTGGGCTATGGATAGAGTTGTGCGCAGGAGGATGGATGTGCTGGAAATGAGATGTTTGAGGACAATGTGTGGTGTGAGGTGGTTTGATCGAGTGAGTAACGTAAGGGTAAGAGAGATGTGTGGAAATAAAAAGAGCGTGGTTACGAGAGCAGAAGAGGGTGTTTTGAAGTGGTTTGGGCACATGGAGAGAATGAGTGAGGAAAGATTGACCAAGAGGATATATGTGTCGGAGGTGGAGGGAACGAGGAGAAGAGGGAGACCAAATTGGAGGTGGAAAGATGGAGTGAAAAAGATTTTGTGTGATCGGGGCCTGAACATGCAGGAGGGTGAAAGGAGGGCAAGGAATAGAGTGAATTGGAGCGATGTGGTATACCGGGGTTGACGTGCTGTCAGTGGATTGAATCAAGGCATGTGAAGCGTCTGGGGTAAACCATGGAAAGCTGTGTAGGTATGTATATTTGCGTGTGTGGACGTATGTATATACATGTGTATGGGGGTGGGTTGGGCCATTTCTTTTGTCTGTTTCCTTGCGCTACCTCGCAAACGCGGGAGACAGCGACAAAGTATAATAAAAAAAAAAAATAAGTTGCACTACCTCGCAAACGCGGGAGACAGCGACAAAGCAAAAAAAAATATGTATGTATGTATGTATGTATGTATGTATGTATGTATGTATGTATGTATGTATGTATGTATGTATGTATGTATGTATGTATGTATGTATGTATGTATGTATGTATGTATGTATGTATGTATGTATGTATGTATGTATGTATGTATGTATGTATGTATGTATGTATGTATGTATGTATGTATGTATGTATGTATGTATGTATGTATGTATGTATGTATGTATGTATGTATGTATGTATGTATGTATGTATGTATGTATGTATGTATGTATGTATGTATGTATGTATGTATGTATGTATGTATGTATGTATGTATGTATGTATGTATGTATGTATGTATGTATGTATGTATGTATGTATGTATGTATGTATGTATGTATGTATGTATGTATGTATGTATGTATGTATGTATGTATGTATGTATGTATGTATGTATGTATGTATGTATGTATGTATGTATGTATGTATGTATGTATGTATGTATGTATGTATGTATGTATGTATGTATGTATGTATGTATGTATGTATGTATGTATGTATGTATGTATGTATGTATGTATGTATGTATGTATGTATGTATGTATGTATGTATGTATGTATGTATGTATGTATGTATGTATGTATGTATGTATGTATGTATGTATGTATGTATGTATGTATGTATGTATGTATGTATGTATGTATGTATGTATGTATGTATGTATGTATGTATGTATGTATGTATGTATGTATGTATGTATGTATGTATGTATGTATGTATGTATGTATGTATGTATGTATGTATGTATGTATGTATGTATGTATGTATGTATGTATGTATGTATGTATGTATGTATGTATGTATGTATGTATGTATGTATGTATGTATGTATGTATGTATGTATGTATGTATGTATGTATGTATGTATGTATGTATGTATGTATGTATGTATGTATGTATGTATGTATGTATGTATGTATGTATGTATGTATGTATAATCTATTTTTACCATGTCAATGAGGTAGTGCCAGGAAACAGACGAAGAATGGCCCATCCACTCATATACATATACATAAATGCCCATACATGCACATAAATATTCATATCAACATACACACATGTACATACATAGACACAGACGTGTACATATCAACATTTACACATATACATACACATACACAGACATATACATATATACACATGCTCATATTCGTATCTCCTTGCCTTCATCCATTCCTGGCACTACCCTGCCCCACAGGCAATAGCATTGCATTATACATGAGAGCTAGAGACTAAGTGTGAATGAATGTAGGCTTTGTTGTCTTTTCCTAGCGCTGCCTCTTGCACATTTGGGGGGAGGGGGCTGTCATTTCATGTGTGGTGGGGTGGCGATAGGAATGAATAAGGGCAGACACTGTGAATTATGTACATGTGTCTATATATATATATATATATATATATATATATATATATATATATATATATATATATATGTGTGTGTGTGTGTGCTTAATCTATTTTTACCATGTCAATGAGGTAGTGCCAGGAAACAGACAAAGAATGGCCCATCCACTCATATACGTAAATGCCCATACATGCACATAAATATTCATATCAACATATACACATGTACAGACATAGACACAGATGTGTACATATCAACATTTACACATATACATACACATACACAGACATATACATATATACACATGCTCATATTCGTATCTCCTTGCCTTCATCCATTCCTGGCGCTACCCTGCCCCACAGGCAATAGCATTGCTTCCCCCTTTTTCAGCGAGGTAGCACCAGAAAAACACAAAAAAAAGGCCACATTCATTCACACTCAGTCTCTATCTGTCATGTACAGTTCACCGAAACCACAGCTTCCTGTCCACATCTAGACACCACAGACCTTTCCATGATTTATCCTAGATGTTTCACATACCCTGGTTCATTCCATTGACAGCACATCAACCCCACTATACCACATCATTCCAGTTCTTTTCCTTGCATGCCTCTCTCTCCTGTATATTCAGGCCCCGATTACTCAAAATCTTTTTTACACCATCCTTCTTGTTCCCTTCACCTCTGACACATATGTTCTCTTTGTCAATCTCTCCTCTCATTCTCTCCATATGTCCAAACCATTTCAATGCACCCTCTTCTGCTCTCTCAACTACACTCTTTTTATTTCCACACATCTCTCTTACCCTTTCATTACTTACTTGACCAAACCACCTATTGTCCTCAAACATTTCATATCTAACACATCCACCCTTCTCTGTACAACCCTATCTATAGCCCATGCTTTGCAACCATATAACATTGTTGGAGCAAGTATTCCTTCAAACATACCCATTTTTGCTCTCCAAGATAATGTTCTCTACCTCCACACATTCATCTGAGGAGCTTGTCACACATTTAATATTTCATTTCCAAAAAGAAATTTTTTCACAAAGTGCCTACATTTCTGTATGTAGGGCAGGTGTAATTGTTGGGTTGATATAGACATAGAAAGTTAACCTTGGAACTTGCTGAATTTTGAATGATTTGATTGCAGCTGCAGAACTCTTAGGATTTTTTTTTTTGGGTATAGATAGGCTTCTTTAATCCTTTCCTTGTGGTTGGGAAAATCCCTCTACTCGGTGCAGATAGGGAGATGATTTTTTTTTCAATGCTCTGGTGGTGAATGGAGTACTTGTCCTCTTTAAAAGATATGGATGAGTATGCAGTCACATTTTTACTGTTTCCGTTAAAGTAGCTTAGTGGTGTTTGTGTAACTTAGTACTTCGTTTTTTGTGTTGGTACATGATAGTTCATATCAATATGTTTTGCACTAAATGTTGATGGAACACTCCATGTAAACTTTAATGGAGTTTAGCACTGTGCTGTGGCAGTAGTATATGATAGTTCATATCAGTATGTTTTGCACTAAATGTTGATTGAACACTCCATGTAAACTCTAATGGAGACTAGCACTGTGCTGTGGCAGCATAGTGTTGTCCTTCCCCTATTATCAAGAGAGTAACAAAGCCTCCCCCCCCCTTTTTTTTTTGGTGGGGGTGGGTGGCTCACAGCCTCTAGAAAAGATCTCACCATACCAGTGACTTTGGTGCAATCTTAAATGTGGCAAGACTGAATGTGAAGAGGTAACAAAAGTCAGTAAAGGTTTGTCATCTATATGAAGGTACCATGCTTAACGTTCCTTAGTACCAGTATTTCTGAGTACAGTGGGTAATCGCAGAATGATGGTTATCTTAGGTTTCACAGTAGTGAGATTAAGAATTAAAGTATACATTTATAGAATAATACTCAATTTTTGCAAAGTTTAAGGTTTAAAATGTTCATATTTTTTGTAATCTTTTCAATTAATAATGAAATATTTAAGCATGATTAAGATTTTTAGAGTTATACTGTCTTTTATATCAAAGGAAAATAACAGGTTTTTGTATTCTAGCCACTGAGAGTCACCAAGTTTTCATATACTTAATTTTCCATGTGAGATATACTAAACTTGAAATTGTTGAAATAAGGAATGTGATTGCCAGTTACGTCAATGTGGAACAAATATCACACATTGAAATGAATAGATCTGCTTTAGAGGGCTTGGTAAACCATTTACCAGACCCCCATCCCACTCCATCACCACCTTTATCTGATAAATTCATTCAATATTGTTTGATTAACAAGTGAAATAGCAAGTTGCTGAATCAGGGAGTCTAATTTCCTTGATAATAGTTTGTGGTATATACATGGTAAGTTGTTTCGGTCATAGTCTACGTGTGAGAATTAGATTAGAGTTTCAATGGGTTTCAATTACTCGCGCAATGAGATTCCACTACTGTGTCAGATCACCAGGATTGTAACCCTGTTGTTCTGTTAGGACCCACTGTTTTGGCACCTGACACAGTAAAGAAATTGAAAGGTATTGACTTTTGACCTTAAGGTTTGATTAACTCCTTAGTCTCTGTCATCAGTTGATTTTTGTTTTAAGAGAACTTCACTGATTCTCTCCATCATAGTTTCTTAATAATCCATCAGTACCAGGCTTACTTTAAGTTTCAAAACTGAGCAGCTGAAAGTGTTGAGTTTTTCTGTTTAGTAAAGACAGGAAAGATGATACATCAATATTTACCAATAGAAAGTACTAGACTTATTAAATTCCAGCATGCACATAGAATCTTTTTCTTTCTGTTTGAGGGGATTGGAGACTGATTTATTTTTTCTGTGTTTGCTGTTTCGTGCATGAGCAAGATGGCATAAAGAACAGGTGACTGAGCCTAAGAGGAAAAAATTGGAAATATAGATATGGAAATTAAAAGGTCATGAATATAGGGGCAAAAAAATTGGAAATATAGCTACAGAAATTAAAAGTTGCCTATAAATAAAGGGAGAAAATTGCAAGCTTTTAGTACCCAAATATTTTTAACTATTAATCTTCAATTACAGTAATGGGCACTTGAAATTTGGACCACCCAATGAAATCTAGTATAAAACTCTGTACATATATGTATTAGGTGTAGCTAATGATCTGGGATAGAATAACCATTAATGAGAAATCTCATTTGAGGTAGTTGTATGACATTTTTGGGATAGTTTCCACTTTAACCGAGCATAACTGAAAAGGTAAGATAGTACATGATGGGAGGGAGACCCAAAATGTACACCAACATACTCAAGAGTTTTTCAGTTTTATTGCATGGAAGTCTCTCGGAAGAATAATGAAATATTCACTTCAAAACTTGATAGATGGTAATATTGTAGTAGTGATATTGCAGTGATCTCTTTTACTAATGTTCATTAAAGAATGTTTGAATGTTCATCTCAAACTTTATCATGGAACAAGTTTTGGGAAGATTGTATGGGATACTGCCTCAAGATAGTACTGGTGAAGACTTATGTTCAGGTTCATGTAAGGTACCTCATTTTATTTTTTACACTAAAATGCCTCTGAAGGCTTTGCCAGTAATGAGTGCTTTGAAAACTGCTTTCATTCATATGAATGGATTCATTTGATGCTTATGCTAAAAGTAATCATGTCATGATGCCTAAAGTATAGTCATAGTAATGCCAGAAATATACATTAGTAACCTAAATGTATCATTTCCGTATGTAATCCAAATTTGTTGTTGGTACTTGCTTGCATCCCATGTTATCTCTGCAAAATATTTGAACTTGTAAGGAAAATGAATTTGATCACATTTATCAGGTAGCTTTTATGATGAATATATGTAGGAGCAACATGATCTGTTTCTTTTGTATGTTGGCACAGCAAATTGTTGTAGAAAAGGAATTAATGTGTGCATGTTTTAAAGAAGCTCATCGGTCGCTCTTCTTTACAAGCTCATCTTTCCAATACTATAGGAATAACTAGGTGAGCTATGTAGCAAGATAACAAGTAGCTAATGAGCACCTCTTTAAAACTTGTACATATTAATTTGCCTTTTCTTTTCTAGGTTCGGCAGCGTTGTGGTCCTGGTTCTTCGTCTTTGTGCTCCCAAATAACTTTGGTGTTCAACAGCCTGGTACAAAGTCAGCACTCGCTATTCATTATTTGTATGTAATTTATAGCAAGCACCATCCAGATACATTAGAGATCTATACTAATGTACAGAAAAAGTGTTTTAGAAACCTGTATATAGACTGAATTATATGACAGCAATTTATTAATACACCTGCCAAGATGAAGATGTCCAAAAGCACCTCCGGGTCAGGGACTGGTAATGACACGCGTGCAGAATTAGCAGAACTTGTAAAAAGACGTGCAGAAATAGCAGATAATTTAGCTTCTCTTGAACGTCAGATATATGCATTTGAAGGTTCATACTTAGAAGATACACAGTTATATGGGAATATTATTAGAGGATGGGACAGATACCTCGTAACTAACAAGAATACAAATGCAAAGAATGATAAACGCAACAGAAAGTTCAAAGAAGCAGAAAGACTTTTTAGCAAGTCATCGATTACATCCATGGCTGCTGTGAGTGGCATTGTTGAGCAAACAGGTGATCGGTTAGGTGACAATACTGATACAAATGATGTGAATTCTGGTAGTGAAGACAATTCAAAGGATTCTGTGAATGCTGGAGTTAATGGGGACTCTGCCCGTGAAACATCTATGCTCCACAAGGTTTCAAAAACCTCACATAAGATTAAGAAAAGCAGCAAGAAAAACAGACATCGCTGATCAAAATGTTTTTTGTGATATGTCAATGGTGCTTTTTATATTAGTGCTTGGATTTTACTGTATGATTACGGTGTTGGTGATTGAATACTAGGTGCAAGGCTGTGTAAATGCTGTATGTATTGGAAAGATGTTTTATTCTCTGTGTGCTGAATGAGTCATGAATATAGAGAAAAGTATGTTTCTCTGTAAATTTTCAACTCATTTCCCATTCCAGATTGATTAGGTCTGAAACCAATGCAGTATAACTTAAAACTTGTTTCCTTTACGTTTATAAAGGAAAAACTTTGTAAATGTTAAACATTGATGATATAGTAATGAACTATATCATTTTTGGTTACTATTGAATATCATGCCACATATTTTCACTGCCTTATGATTTTCATTTCATCCTAATGATATGTTATGCTTTATAGTAGTACAAAGTATATAATTTGCTAAATAAAGCAGTAAATTGCATACACCCAGTATCTTTTTCCTTTATATAGATGTGTTTGGTTTTTGTAATTTCATGTTGTAATTATGGTAAATATGAATGAGGCGAAAGTGAAGAGTTGTAGAGGTTTTCAGAAAATGAGAGACTGTTGGGGTGAAGAGAGTGTTGAGAGTAAGTGAGCTTGGGAAGGAGACTTGTGTGAGGAAGTACCAGGAGAGACTGAGTACAGAATGGAAAAAGGTGAGAACAAAGGACGTAAGGGGTGTGGGGGAGGAATAGGATGTATTTAGGGAAGCAGTGATGGCTTGTGCAAAAGATGCTTGTGGCATGAGAAGCATGGGAAGTGGGCATTTTAGAAAGGGTAGTGAGTGAGTGGTGCGATGAAGAAGTAAGATTATTAGTGAAAGAGAAGAGAGAGGCATTTGGACGATTTTTGCTGGGAAATAATGCAAATGAGTGGGAGATGTATAAAAGAAAGAGGCAGGAGGTCAAGAGAAAGGTGCAAGAGGTGAAAAAGAGGGCAAATGAGAGTTGGGGTGAAAAAGTATCATTAAATTTTAGGGAGAATAAAAAGATGTTTTGGAAGGAGGTAAATAAAGTGCGTGAGACAAGGGAACAAATGGGAACATCAGTGAAGGGGGCTAATGGGGAGGTGATAACAAATAGTGATGATGTGAGAAGGAGATGGAGTGAGTATTTTTAAGGTTTGTTGAATGTGTTTGATGATAGAGTGGCAGATATAGGGTGTTTTGGTCGAGGTGGTGTGCAAAGTGAGAGGGTAAGGGAGAATGATTTGGTAAACAGAGAAGAGGTAGTAAAAGCTTTGCAGAAGATGAAAGCTGGCAAGGCAGTGGGTTTTGATGGTATTGCAGTGGAATTTATTAAAAAGGGGGGTGACTGTATTGTTGACTGGTTGGTAAGATTATTTAATGTATGTATGACTCATGGTGAGGTGCGTGAGGATTGGCAGAATGCTTCCTTAGTGCCATTGTTCAAACACAAAGGAGATGAAAGTGAGTGCTCAAATTACAGAGGTATAAGTTTGTTGAGTATTCCTGGTAAATTATATGGGAGGGTATTGATTGAGAGGCTGAAGGCATGTGCAGAGCATCAGATTGGGGAAGAGCAGTGTGGCTTCAGAAGTGGTAGAAGATGTGTGGATCAGGTGTTTGCTTTGAAGAATGTATGTGAGAAATACTTAGAAAAGCAAATGTATGTAATATAGTGCCATTGTACAAAGGCAAAGGGGATAGGAGCGAGTGCTCAAATTACAGAGGTATAAGTTTGTTGAGTATTCCTGGTAAATTATATGGGAGGGTATTGATTGAGAGGGTGAAGGCATGTACAGAGCATCAGATTGGGGAAGAGCAGTGTGGTTTTAGAAGTGGTAGAGCATGTGTGGATCAGGTGTTTGCTTTGAAGAATGTATGTGAGAAGTACTTTGAAAAACAAATGGATTTGTATGTAGCATTTATGGATCTGGAGAAGGCATATGATAGAGTTGATAGAGATACTCTGTGGAAGGTACTAAGAATATATAGTGTGGGAGGCAAGTTGTTAGAAGCTTGAGCTTTGTTTCACTCAGAGCCAAAACATCCAGGTTCCTTTCCTCAAACATACTACCTATCTCTCCTTTTTTCACATCTTGGTTACATCCACACACATTTAGACACCCCAGTCTGAGCCTTCGAGGAGGGTGAGCACTCCCCGCGTGACTCCTTCTTGTTTCCCATTTTAGAAAGTTAAAGAAAATACAAGGAGGGGAGGATTTCTGGCCCCCCGCTCCCGTCCCCTCTAGTCGCCTTCTACGACACGTGAGGAATGCGTGGGAAGTATTCATTCACCCCTATCCCCAGGGATGATATACATATATATGCATATATATACATATACACATACATACGCACATATACACACATACACACATATACATATATATACATATGAAAAATGTAAGAAATGATTTAGAAAACTGAAACTTCTAGCTTGAAATGAAATGCAAAAAATGAATGTCACATAATGGTTCAACCTCTGGCTGTGGAAAAGGGAAATGTATAATTTATTTACACAAACGTCAGTAGTAGTTTTCATCAATTTAACCACTGTATCATACTGCCTGGTCCACTTCTCTTATCATGAAACAGGAATATTGGCTTATGATGTTTCTCAATTTTCTTCATTACACAAAGTACAACCATATCTTGGATACATGAGGGTAGGTAGTTGGTCATCCGCCATAATAAAGCCTTGACAGACCAAAAATTTATCTGGACCTCAACTTTTCCAGTACCTTTATGAAAAACACCTTTTTGCTTTCCACCTCTATCACTTTGAAAAAAAAGAATAAGCTTCAATGTATAAGCTACATTTTTTTCCAATTTCACTATTTTCTTGTCAGAGCACTATGTATGAAAACTATCACTCCAGTAACACAACTATAAACATTTACTTCCCCTTTAAAAAAGTTCTGGGGAAATCTGTCTCGATACACTGTGGGACACTCTACCACCTGGCGAGGTTTGTGTTGCAATGGTTCTTGATTCACAAACGTAGTAGCATCACTTGGGAAGACATCCGCGGAAGAGTTGAGCACTTGATGGCCGGCTTGATAGGCTGTTTCTCAGCTGCAGGAACATGTTTAGGCTGAGTACTCAAATCTTCTCTCGTCGCTACCAGCTGTCCTCGTTGGCCCACACCACCTCCCGCCTCACCTTTATATGAAGTCTTGACACACGATGATCTTGATGAGGGACGATACAGTTGACCAAGTTCTCATGTGCTGGAGACTGTCAGACGTGCAACAACTCAGCATTATAAGATTGGTGCACATGGCGATCTGGTCGACCCAATGGGGCAGAGCTGCTGCTTCAATCATTCGAATCTGTGCCGAGATCTTGTAGTCACAGAAGAGCGTTGTTCCCTTGCGTCTGCACTCAGGAACATCCGTGGGGAAGAGGGTCGGGTCTTGAGCAGAGTAGGCCCAACCCATGGCCCACATGGACGTCCACAACACCACCAGTGGCACTACCAGCATTTATTTTATATATATATATATATATATATATATATATATATATATATATATATATATATATATATATATATATATATATATATTTTTTATTTGATTAGAAAGGTTAGTGAATAGTGGGATGAAGAAGTAAGATTAATAGTGAAAGAGAAGAGAGAGGCATTTGGATGATTTTTGCAGGGAAAAAATGCAATTGAGTGGGAGATGTATAAAAGAAACACAGGAGGTCAAGAGAAAGGTGCAAGAGGTGAAAAAGAGGGCAAATGAGAGTTGGGGTGAGAGAGTATCATTAAATTTTAGGGAGAATAAAAAGATGTTCTGGAAGGAGGTAAATAAAGTGCGTAAGACAAGGGAGCAAATGGGAACTTCAGTGAAGGGCGCTAATGGGGAGGTGATAACAAGTAGTGGTGATGTGAGAAGGAGATGGAGTGAGTATTTTTAAGGTTTGTTGAATGTGTTTGATGATAGAGTGGCAGATATAGGGTGTTTTGGTCGAGGTGGTATGCAAAGTGAGAGGGTTAGGGAAAATGATTTGGTAAACAGAGAAGAGGTTGTAAAAGCTTTGCAGAAGATGAAAGCCGGCAAGGCAGCAGGTTTGGATGGTATTGCAGTGGAATTTATTAAAAAAGGGGGTGACTGTATTGTTGACTGGTTGGTAAGGTTATTTAATGTATGTATGACTCATGGTGAGGTGCGTGAGGATTGACGGAATGCGTGCATAGTGCCATTGTACAAAGGCAAAGAGGATAAGAGTGAGTGTTCACATTACAGAGGTATAAGTTTGTTGAGTATTCCTGGTAAATTATATGGGAGGGTATTGATTGAGAGGGTGAAGGCATGTACAGAGCATCAGATTGGGGAAGAGCAGTGTGGTTTCAGAAGTGGTAGAGGATGTGTGGATCAGGTGTTTGCTTTGAAGAATGTATGTGAGAAATACTTAGAAAAGCAAATGGATTTGTATGTAGCATTTATGGATCTGGAGAAGGCATATGGTAGAGTTGATAGAAATGATCTGTGGAAGGTATTAAGAATGTATGGTGTGGGAGGCAAGTTGTTAGAAGCAGTGGAAAGTTTTTATTGAGGATGTAAGGCATGTGTACGTGTAGGAAGAGAGGAAAGTGATTGGTTCTCGGTGAATGTAGGTTTGCGGCAGGGGTGTGTGATGTCTCCATGGTTGTTTGATTTGTTTATGGATGGGGTTGTTAGGGAGGTGAATGCAAGAGTTTTGGAAAGAGGGGCGAGTATGAAGTCTGTTGGGGATGAGAGAGCTTGGGAAGTGAGTCAGTTGTTGTTCGCTGATGATACAGCGCTGGTGGCTGATTCATGTGAGAAACTGCAGAAGTTGGTGACTGAGTTTGGTAAAGTGTGTGAAAGAAGAAAGTTAAGAGTAAATGTGAATAAGAGCAAGGTTATTAGGTACAGTAGGGTTGAGGGTCAAGTCAATTGGGAGGTAAGTTTGAATGGAGAAAAACTGGAGGAAGTGAAGTGTTTTAGATATCTGAGAGTGGATTTGGCAGCGGATGGAACCATTGAAGCGGAAGTGAATCATAGGGTGGGGGAGGGGGCGGAAATCCTGGGAGCCTTGAAGAATGTGTGGAAGTCGAGAACAATATCTCGGAAAGCAAAAATGGGTATGTTTGAAGGAATAGTGGTTCCAACAATTTTGTATGGTTGCGAGGCGTGGGCTATGGATAGAGTTGTGCGCAGGAGGGTGGATGTGCTGGAAATGAGATGTTTGAGGACAATGTGTGGTGTGAGGTGGTTTGATCGAGTAAGTAATGTAAGGGTAAGAGAGATGTGTGGAAATAAAAAGAGTGTGGTTGAGAGAGCAGAAGAGGGTGTTTTGAAATGGTTTGGGCACATGGAGAGAATGGGTGAGGAAAGATTGACCAAGAGGATATATGTGTCGGAGGTGGAGGGAAGGAGGAGAAGTGGGAGACCAAATTGGAGGTGGAAAGATGGAGTGAAAAAGATTTTGAGTGATCGGGGCCTGAACATGCAAGAGGGTGAAAGGCGTGCAAGGAATAGAGTGATATTGGATCGATGTGGTATACCGGGGTTGACGTGCTGTCAGTGGATTGAATCAGGGCATGTGAAGCCATATATATATATATATATATTTTTCTTTTCTTTCAAACTATTCGCCATTTCCCGCATTAGCGAGGTAGCGTTAAGAACAGAGGACTGGGCCTTTGAGGGAATACCCTCACCTGGCCCAATTCTCTGTTCCTTCTTTTGGAAAATTAGAAAAAAACCGAGAGGGGAGGATTTCCAGCCCCCCCGCTCCCTCCCCTTTTAGTCGCCTTCTACGACACGCAGGGAATACGTGGGAAGTACTCTTAATCCCCTATCCCCAGGGATCAAATTCTAAAGAATTATAACATAATATTCAGCGGGTTGAATGATGCATTTTTTTGTATGTTTTCTGAAATGCAGTATTTGTTTGCTCAGTTATAAAACAAATAATGAAGAGCATATTTCATTCATTTCAAAAACATCATCATTCTTAAGAATAAATATATCAATGTACAGTTATAACAATATGATATTTAGCGAGTTGAACGATGCATTTTTTTGTATGTTTTCTGGAATGCTGTCATATTTCTGTTCAACAGAAAGTACAACATCGTTCATAAAAAGAGACCACATCACCAGGCAGATCTACATACCAACATATGTCCTGGGAAAACTTTTTAATAGCTCCCTTGCCAGGTTTCAAGGTGTTTTCCCCATGATAACTCCTGAAGAGATATCCTAGTACCCATACTTTTTCAAGAACTCAGCATTATGTCGCATGAGGCCTGATTTTTTCCAGCTCAATGTTTCCAACAGAGTTGATTGTTTCTCTGCTTTTCGAACTTTGCATTCAAGATTATGTTTTGGAAATTTATAGGCTCTGTATCCACCCAAAAATACTTTACCTTCTTCTTCAATCATATCTTCCAGGTGTCTCGGTGGGCACGTTGCTAAATTAATCTTCATCATTGCTCTCTTGTTCAAGATCTCCATTAGATAATGATGAAAACAGCATAACAGAAATATTAAGTTCTTTTTGTTTGTTTGAGATGCTGAGAGACAAATATGGTATTTCATTTTTAATAACTTACAGACTCAACCAGGTTGGTTTAGAACACTTTTTTGGCAGCATTAGGAAGATGGGAGGATTATGTGATTACCCAAACCCAGTGTCTGTAAAGCACAGGCTTAGGGTACATCTCCTAGGTGCAGAGAACTCCATCACTGGGGACAATAGTAAGTCAGAGGCTTGCGGTGGAAACTCTCTGTCAGAAATCTCATATACCAACAAGGAAGCAAATGCAATGACAGATAAAGAAAAACTCCAAAAAGAACTTAATATATATATATATATATATATATATATATATATATATATATATATATATATATATATATATATATATATATATATATAAGTGAGAAATACTTAGAAAAGCAAATGGATTTGTATGTAGCATTTATGGATCTGGAGAAGGCATATGATAGAGTTGATAGAGATGCTCTGTGGAAGGTATTAAGAATATATGGTGTGGGAGGAAAGTTGTTAGAAGCAGTGAAAGTTTTTATCGAGGATGTAAGGCATGTGTACGTTTAGGAAGAGAGGAAAGTGATTGGTTCTCAGTGAATGTAGGTTTGCGGCAGGGGTGTGTGATGTCTCCATGGTTGTTTAATTTGTTTATGGATGGGGTTGTTAGGGAGGTAAATGCAAGAGTTTTGGAAAGAGGGGCAAGTATGAAGTCTGTTGGGGATGAGAGAGCTTGGGAAGTGAGTCAGTTGTTGTTCGCTGATGATACAGCGCTGGTGGCTGATTCATGTGAGAAACTGCAGAAGCTGGTGACTGAGTTTGGTAAAGTGTGTGGAAGAAGAAAGTTAAGAGTAAATGTGAATAAGAGCAAGGTTATTAGGTACAGTAGGGTTGAGGGTCAAGTCAATTGGGAGGTGAGTTTGAATGGAGAAAAACTGGAGGAAGTGAAGTGTTTTAGATATCTGGGAGTGGATCTGGCAGCGGATGGAACCATGGAAGCGGAAGTGGATCATAGGGTGGGGGAGGGGGCGAAAATCTGGGGGCCTTGAAGAATGTGTGGAAGTGGAGAACATTATCTCGGAAAGCAAAAATGGGTATGTTTGAAGGAATAGTAGTTCCAACAATGTTGTATGGTTGCAAGGCGTGGGCTATGGATAGAGTTGTGCACAGGAGGATGGATGTGCTGGAAATGAGATGTTTGAGGACAATGTGTGGTGTGAGGTGGTTTGATCGAGTGAGTAACGTAAGGGTAAGAGAGATGTGTGGAAATAAAAAGAGCGTGGTTGAGAGAGCAGAAGAGGGTGTTTTGAAGTGGTTTGGGCACATGGAGAGGATGAGTGAGGAAAGATTGACCAAGAGGATATATGTGTCGGAGGTGGAGGGAGCAAGGAGAAGAGGGAGACCAAATTGGAGGTGGAAAGATGGAGTGAAAAAGATTTTGTGTGATCGGGGCCTGAACATGCAGGAGGGTGAAAGGAGGGCAAGGAATAGAGTGAATTGGAGCGATGTGGTATACCGGGGTTGACGTGCTGTCAGTGGATTGAATCAAGGCATGTGAAGCGTCTGGGGTAAACCATGGAAAGCTGTGTAGGTATGTATATTTGCGTGTGTGGACGTATGTATATACATGTGTATGGGGGTGGGTTGGGCCATTTCTTTCGTCTGTTTCCTTGCGCTACCTCGCAAACAAGGGAGACAGCGACAAAGTATAAAAAAAAAAAAAATATATATATATATATATATATATATATATATGTATATATATCCCTGGGGATAGGGGAGAAAGAATACTTCCCACGTATTCCCTGCGTGTCGTAGAAGGCGACTAAAAGGGGAGGGAGCGGGGGGCTGGAAATCCTCCCCTCTCGTTTTTTTTTAATTTTCCAAAAGAAGGAACAGAGAATTGGGCCAGGTGAGGGTATTCCCTCAAAGGCCCAGTCCTCTGTTCTTAACGCTACCTCGCTAATGCGGGAAATGGCAAATAGTTTGAAAGAAATATGTATATATATATATATATTCCTATGAGTCCACGGGGAAAATGAAACACAAAAAGTTCCCAAGTGCGCTTTCGTGTAATAATCACATCATCAGGGGAGACACGAGAGAAATATAACAGTCAGTTGTTATACATCAAAGAGACGAAGCTAAGCCGCCATTTGGTAAACATGTTTACCAGATGTATATCAACTGACTTATATTTCTCTCTTGTGTCTCCCCTGATGATGTGATTATTACATGAAAGTGCACTTGGGAACTTTTCGTGTTTCATTTTCCCCGTGGACTTATAGGAATATCTTGATCACGCGCAAAATTGTGATCCTCTCCAATGTATGTATATGTTGGGATGTATAGGTATGTGTATGTGCGTGTGTGGATGTGTATGTATATACATGTGTATGTGAGTGGGTTGGGCCATTCTTTCGTCTGTTTCCTTGCACTACCTCGCTAACGTGGGAGAGAGCGACAAAGTATAATAAATGAAAAAGAATATGAATGAGATATTGATATAATTACAATGAATAGATTATTTCATGGGTTTTAGTTTAGAGGAGTGAATATTTTTTTTCTGCTGAGAGAATAAATGAATACAGTCCTATACTTAGTGTAGTTAGTATTTATGTAGTCATTGATATGAATTTTTCTCTAACCTAATATGATGTAAGAAACAATCTGAAAACATTGGCAATTATCAAAGAATTACCAAACAATAGTAAACAACTGCTAAGAAAGATGATGTCATGTTTTCCCAAAGGAAATAGAAAATCTGTAAGTAGAGTATTGAAATCTTCAAGAGAAGACTTGTCTTATTACTCAAAAGTTGAAGCAAATTATTAAAAGGAAGGTATATCTTCAAAGGGAATAGAACATTCAAGTTGTTGTGAGGTTGCAAGAACTTAAGCTTAATATATAGAATACAGAAAGAAGAGAATTGTTTACATACTTCCTGCTCATTGAGTCCCTTTTATGTGTATGGGTTTCCCACAATGCACATGAAGCCTACCACATTGCATAAAGTGTTGATGTTTTATGCACTTGTAAAGGGGGAGAGTGCATGTCATTTGAGCAGTAAATATTTGGCATTTCCAATTTGGTAGCTTCATGGTGGGCATGAAGAATCTTAGAATATGTTGAATTGTTGTTATTAGAATTTTGGGATGAGTGATGCCATGAGTGTAGGTGGGAGATTGTGACTTGTGTATGTGTAGTTTCACATGGATGCATCTCATTGTTTAGTATTTAGGCTGAGTTGGAATAGCAGTAACCCTGAGCATGCAGAGTTTGGTAACATTGTTGCCTCTAGTTGATGTGGGAAACTTGGATAGCAGACACCATAGATTGTTTATCTTAATTCCTGATTCAGGAGTCCTTTTTTCCTAGTATAGGGCTCTTGCAGTGCTCAGGAAGCTGGTCATGTCCACTGGACAGGACCACAGGTCATAAAGTTTAGTGATTTTGAGTGTGTTTGTAAGGTAAATCCAGAAAAAGTGTTCAGTGTCTTCATTGTGTAAGTTGCATCATGAGCATTAAGGGTCTTTGGATGCTTTTAATCAGTGTTTATAAGGTTGTAGGGATGGGTGATGTCCTGGCCTAAGATGAGAAAGAGTGACTTGTATCTGAGGATTAAAGTTTCAAATGGGTGTATGTCTGGTGGGGTTGTGATTAAGATTGAATTGGGAGGGTTATTGTTTAATGTTTCTTGGGCATTTCGGTGTATGCTTTTCCTGTGTGATGTTAGCTTGGAGTAGGGGACATCTCTGAGTATATTTTGCTTAAGTATGAGGCAAGGGTATGATTATATTTAATTGGGGTCGAAGATTATTTAAGGAGTAATTTGGATGAGAAGGTTCGAGTGCTGTTGGTTAGAACTGAGTGTTAAGAACAATGAAGTGGGATGGGTCTGCATTAGGAGAATCTTTATTCCATTTAATAGGTTTTGAGTGTCATTGGTTAGACAGCCTGTGGTTCTGAACACACTGTTTTGTGTGATCTGCAGCTGAGTTATATTTGCATTAGACAGGCATAGTTTATTTTTAGAGAATACTAAGTGAAGGAGTAGCGCTACTGAAACAGGAGTTGTGAGAGTATGTGATAGAGTGTAAGAAAGTGAACTCTAGATTGACATTGGTAAAACTGAAAGTGGATGGAGAGAGAGGGGTGATTATTGGTGCCTATGCACTTGGTCATGAGAAGAAAGATCATGAGAGGCAAGCGTTTTGGGAGCAGATGAGTGAGTGTGTTAGCAGCTTTGATACATGAGACTGGGTTATAGTGATGGGTGATTTGAATGCAAAGGTGAGTAATGTGGCAGTTGAGGCTATAATTAGTGTACATGGTGTGTTCAGTGTTGTAAATGGAAATAGTGAAGAGCTTCATTTGTGTTCTGAAAAAGGACTGGTTATTGGGAATTTCTGGTTTGAAAAGGAGAGATATACATAAGTATACGTATGTAAGTAGGAGAGATGGCCAGGGAGCGTTATTGGATTACATGTGTGAAAGAGAGACTTTTGGATGTTAATGTGCTGAGAGGGGCAACTGGAGGGATGGCTGATCATTATCTTGTGGAGGCAAAGGTGAAGATATGTAGAGGTTTTCAGAAAAGAAGAGAGAATGTTGGGGTGAAGAGAGTGGTGAGAGTAAGTGAGCTTGGGAAGGAGACTTGTGAGGAAGTACCAGGAGAGATTGAGTGCAGAATGGAAAAAGGTGAGATCAAATGACGTAAGGGGAGTGGGGGAGGAATGGGATGTATTTAGGTAAGTAATGATGGCTTGCGCAAAAGATGCCTGCGGCATGAGAAAGGTGGGCAGATTAGAAAGGGTAGTGAGTGGTGGGATGAAGTAAGATTGTTAGTGAAAGAGAAGAGAGAGGCATTTAGGTGATTTTTGCAGGGAAATAGTGCAAATGACTGTGAGATGTATAAAAGAAAGAGGCAAGAGATCAAGAGAAAGGTGCAAGAGGTGAAAAAGAGGGCAAATGAGAGTTGGGGTGAGAGACTATCTTTAAATTTTAGAGAATGAAAAGATGTTTTTGAAGGAGGTAAGTAAAGTGCATAAGACGAGGACAAATGGGAATATCGGTGAAAGGGGCAAATGGGGAGGTAATAACCAAGTAGTGGTGAATTGAGAGGGAGATGGAGTGCATCTTTTGAAGAGTTGTTGTGTTTGGTGATAGAGTGGCAGATATAGGGTGTTTTGGTCGAGGTTGTGTGCGAAGTGAGAGGGTTAGGGAGAATGATTTGGTAGACAGAAGAGAGCTAGTGGAAGCTTTGTGGAAGATGAAAGCTGGCAAGGTGGTGGGTTTGGATGGTATTGCTGTGAAATTTATTGAAAAAAGGGTGACAGTGTTGTTGACTGGTTGGTGAGGATATTCATTGTATGTATGGTTCATGGTAAAGTGCCTGAGGATTGCCAGAATGCACGCATAGTGCCATTGTACAAAGGCAAAGGGGATAAAGGTGAGTGTTCAAATTACAGAGGTATAAGTGTGTTGAGTATTCCTGGGAAATTATATGGGAGGGTATTGATTGAGAGGGTGAAGGCGTGTCTAGAGCATCAGATTGGGGAAGAGCAGTGTGGTTTCAGAAGTGGTAGAGGATGTGTAGATTAGGTGTTTACTTTGAAGAATGTGTGTGAGAAATACTTAGAAAAACAGATGGATTTATATGTAGCATTTATGGATCTGGAAAAGGCATATGATTAGAGTTGATAGGGATGTTCTACGGAAGGTGTTAAGAGTATATGGTGTGGTAGGTAAGTTGCTAGAAGCAGTGAAAAGTTATTATCGATTATATAAGGCATGTTTTCGAATAGGGAAAGAGGAACGTGATTTGTTCCCAGTGAATGTAGGTTTGTGGCAGGGGTGTGTGATGTTTCCATGGTTTAATTTGTTTATGGTTGGAGTTGTTAGGGAGGTGAATGCAAGAGTTTTGGAGAGAGGGGAAAGTATGCAGTCTGTTGTGGATAAGAGGGCTTAGGAGGTGAGTCAGTTGTTGTTTGCTGATGATACAGTGCTGATGGCTGATTTGGGTAAAAAACTGCAGAAGCTGGTGACTGAGTTTGCTGAAGTGTGTGAAAGAAGGTAGCTGAGAGTAAATGTGAATAAGAGCAAGATTATTAGGTACACTAGGGTTGAGGGACAAATCAGTTGGGAGGTAAGTTTGAATGGAGAAAAACTGGAGGAAGTGAAGGGTTTTAGATATTTGGGAGTGGATTTGGCAGTGGATGGAACCATGGAAGTGGAAGTGAGTCACAGAGTGGGGGAGGTTGTGGCAGCATTGAAGAATGTGGAAAGCGAGAACGTTATCTCGGATAGCAAAAATGGGTATGTTTGAAGGAATAGTGGTTCCAACAATGTTATATGGTTGTGTGGCATGGGCTATAGATAGAGTTGTTCGGAGGAGGGTGGATGTGTTGAAAATGAGATGTTTGAGGACAATGTGTGGTGTGAGGTGGTTTGATCGAGTAAGTAATGAAAGAGTAAGAGAGATATGTGGTAATAAAAAGAGTGTGGTTGAGAGAGCAGAAGAGGGTGTGTTGAAATGGTTTGATCACATGGAGAGAATGAGTGAGGAAAGATTGACAAAGACGATATATGTGTCAAAGGTTGAGGGAACAAGGAGAAGTGGGAGACCAAATTGGAGGTGGAAGGATGGAGTGAAAAAGATTTTGAGCGATCGGGGCCAGAACATACAGGAGGGTGAAAGATGTTCAAGGAATAGAGTGAATTGGAACGATGTGGTGTACCGGGGTTGACGTGCTGTCAGTGGATTGAACCAGGGCATGTGGAGCATCTTGGGTAAACCATTGAAAGTTTTTTGTGGGGCCTGGATGTGGAAAGGGAGCTGTGGTTTCGGTGTGTTACACATGACAGCTAGAGATTGGGTGTGAACGAATGTAGCCTTTGTTGTCTTTTCCTAGTGCTGCCTCATGTGTACGTGGGGGAGGGGGTGCCTTCTTGTGTGGTGGTGAGAATGGATGTATATGTATGTATACATTGAAATGTATAGGTATGTATATGTGCATGTGTGGGCGTTTATGTATATACATTTGTGTGGGTGAGTTGGGCCATTCTTTCATATGTTTCCTTGCACTACCTCACTAATGCGGGAGACAGCGACAAAGCATGATAAATAAATGTACTAAGTGATTATTTTTTTGTCCAAATCTGGTTCTAGTTAGTGTTCTGAGGGTATCTAGCTTGTATGTTGCATTAATGTGCAAACATAGAAGGTACATTGGATAAGAATTGGTCCAGAGAAAGAGAAAGACAGAGTAAAGTTGACACCAGAACATGGAGTGCAGGGATAAGTGAAGATAGTCACTTCTGTAATTGGAGAAGACATGAACAACAGAAATAGCATGAGGACAACAGTCTGAAAGGTAAGGTCAGGAGCATAGTGGGAGTAGTGATGAAAACTGGTGTATACACCATTGTTACAGAGGGGCGCTGATGCAGTGGTTACTAGTCTGGGCAGTACTTCTCCCTTAGTGAGCGCTTTTGAATTTGAAGGGGCTGGTAAACAGTAGTGGGATGCTTGGATTGTGCTTAAGAAAATGTAAACAATAGAGAGGCATTGTTTGTTTCCAGAACACATGCCTATTTGCTTTCCATCCACATTAGACTAACAGCATGTCTGTTATAGGTGTTTTTGTGTCCTTGTACTTAAATCTTGTTTCAGAATGAATTATATTTTGATGTATAAGTTTTAGAGATAATATATAATGATTTTTGAGAGTGTGCTCTTGATGTAAAGTTTATTTGAATTCCTTTGAAGGGGACATCAACCATCATTTTTTCTTGGAAGGGAGTGCTGGTGTATAGAAAGGTTGAGAACCCATTGTGTTGATGGAACTGGTAAGAAACCTACCTAACAGACCCCAAAATATGGAAGATTTTAGCCAAGAAAGCAGAGCAGATAATGAAGCACAAGCATAAAAATGACAAAAAGATATTAAAACAAAATATTGCTGTATATATGAATATTCCAATTCTAATAACTCAGAATCTAAGGATCAAGGCTAATTGTCTTAATGAGTATGATGATAATATGTTGCCAGTCAACCTGACAAAAGCATCTAGATTAATGAGAGAATTTAAAATGAAGCAGACTTGAAGGATGGGTGTGACCCTCAGAGCAGAGGGACTTGTAGATAAAGCAGTTAGCTGTAAGCTTAAGGGAAATCAGCATATCAGATCTCAAAAAATTTAAATCAAATTAGTAAGCATACCAGCCAGTTAGATGAGTCACAAATAGACCACCCAGGACTTTGATGAGTTTAATGAATACTGTTATAAGAAACAGTAGAGTAATCTAAACAAGTTAACAGTTATCTGGTCTGATGACTTATTTTATGGAATGGGAGAAGAGATGAATATATGGATGCAGTTATAAAAACAAATCAGTAAACATTGCTTGTGCAGATGAAAAAGGAACAGTGAAAATTAAATGAAATGATATGGGAATTTTTTTTTTTTTTTTTTCATACTATTTGCCATTTCCCGCGATAGCGAGGTAGCGTTAAGAACAGAGGACTGGGCCTTTGAGGGAATATCCTCACCTGGCCCCCTTCTCTGTTCCTTCTTTTGGAAAAAAAAAAAAAAGGAAATGTTTGTTGTAATACAGGTTGAGCCTCTATAATCTGGTAACCTTGTGGCCTGGCCATTGCTGGAAAACAGAAATTGGCCCATAGGGGACTCCCTATTGAAATACATGCCTGACCCCTAGTCTTGCCAGTTCATTCCACATACATATTGAAGTGTTATCAAAGGTAGAACAAAGCTTAATAACAGAATGTAATACAACCATTAATGCTTCCAGACAAGGTTTTTATTGTTACTCCAGAAGTACTGTCAGATGGAGACTGTAACATCTTGGGCATGGTTTTTTGTGGCATATGAATCCAATATAGGGCAGATTTGTCAGCATTATACACTTGTTCTGGGGCTGACACCACCCTCCACAGCAATGACAAAAAGAGGTTGGCCAATTTCATAGCTGGCATCCATGCCAGAGTCACTCACAGTGGTTTCACTTCTAAACAGTAATATTTTACAGTGGAGTTCCCCAAGTAGCAATTCTTTCTCCACCTACGTGACCTCCAGTTACCTTAGGCAAACCTCAGCTTGAAGGTCCTTTCTCATGCAAACGACCTCTTAATCACATAATACCCACTAACACCAGAGTAGCAACTTCAAACATGCAGCATTGCATTATGCAGTTGGAACAGTGACACCTAGAGCAGAGTGTCTGCATGTGCACAAAGTTGTCAGTCTCCCTTTTTAACCCCAGCTACACTAATCCAGCTCACACCCTCCAATCATCTTAAATGAACATTCTTCCACAGAAGAAAACACTAGTCATTCTAGGCCTCAAATACAATACACATGACATACACTTCCAAAACCTGTAATATCAACACAAAAGTGACACACACACACAAAATACCTTTTGAACACTACCTGTGTTTGAGTGCAAAAAGAAAATCTGTCTGCCCCCAATATATTTTTAGAGGCTTTACACTGCGAAGCTGTAATGTGAGTACAAGCATGTGATGCTCTCAGAGTGAAATCATTGTACATGTGGTCATTGAGACTAGTGTTTCTAATGGTGTGGGCACCAGCAATCCACCTCATTGTGCCCCAGGTTATTTTTAGGGAAACTCATAATTCCTCTCGGCTGCCACTTTTTTTATGGTGGAAGAGGGGGATTTTGCTTTTTGTTGTAGTATTTCTTCTGCCTGTGCTTCAAGATGGTTTAATTCTCATCTTTCTAAGGAGGTAAAGGCCTGAATTTTTGCCTGGAAGCAAGAAAATATGGATACAATTCAAGGCACACTGGATGCTCAGAAAACACGATCGAGTGGCTGCTTCTCAGCATACATGACCTCCCTGACATCATTCCACCTCCAAAACCTATTTCTGGTTGCCCAAGGAGGACTTTTAGATCTACAGGTAACCTCCTAAGAGGAAAAGCCATCTAAAACTTCAAGGAAATGTTCTCAAAGAATCACTCATCATTGCCTGCTGAAGGACTTTCACATTCCTTCCCACAAGCCTGCTGCCAAACCTCTGCTTATGGAGGAAATGAAATGCAGATGACTTGCACTTTCTAAGAAAAATGAGGACTGGACTGAGCAACCGTGGAGTAAGGTTATGTTTTCAAATGAAAGTTCCTTCAATTGTGTGTGATCAAGGCGAGGCAGGGAAGCTTAGGAGGCTAGAGGATGCCTGCTGGAATGACTTTGGTTTACAGTGAAGGCTGAATCATATGGGTAGTGAGATGATCTGGGGTTTCCTTAGTGGTTCATTGGGTAGGGAAGAGTTTCTTCTTACCATAAAAACATTGTAATGAATGGAGAGCAATGTATTTTATTAAGGTGCTAGAGGACCATCTTCCTCCTGTTTATGGGTGTTTGGGTGTGATCACTTATGATAATACCCCCTGCCGTAAGGCTAGAAAGATGATGAATTGGTTATCATAGGAAAGTATTCAGTTGCTGGAGTGGCCTGGGAACTCCCCCAAACCTTAACCTAATCAAGAACTGCTTGAATCAGATGAAAGTCAGTCATGCTTCTTGCAACTCTCAACATTGCATTGCGTCATTCAGGAAGTCAAGACCTTTTGGACCCAAAACATGGACTAAGGAACCTTGCTCCTGGCGTGTCCAGATGTCTGCAGATGGTAATCAAGGCCACAGGAAAGTGACAAAGTACTATAATGTAATCGTGACATCATCTTTAAAAATATATGGGGTTTGGGCAAGGTTTTTCTGACACTTCCTGCTAGCCCTTTCGTGTGACATAATCATGTAAATTCTTTGTGTGTGTCAAAGGAATTTCTTCATGTGTAAGCCATATTACCTATGTTTTATTCCTTAATTGATAACTTTATTGCTTGAAGTCTTACAGGGTTTACCCCTATACCTCTCTTGCTTCTGTCTTTTGGTACAAGGACCCACACATGTGTAAAGGATAAAGTGTAGAATGAAATAACACATGCTTCATAAGAGAGTTCAGAAAATTTTTACTTTGAGGCATATAAATGAAAACTGAAACATATTACCTTACTTCGAGGAGATGGAATGAAGGAGGAGTGAATGGTATGAGCAGGAAAATTAAGAGGCAGTTCTGGAAAGAGTATTTGCAGAAAGCATGTGTGTTTGTGAAGATTGAGATGATTTAAGATGGTAGAATGACCTTTAAATGAAGTGTGCTGGAGTTTGACTGTATAATATGTGTACCTTGATGTTTGTGATGGATGGAGTGCATGTGTAAGCAGCTTGGCAAAGGCAAAGAGGATGTTGTGTGAATTGATGGGATAAAAACAGGGATTCATCTTTATTATATTGAAATGAACAGGTCAGTAAGAGATAACCAGTAATTAGTAGCATCTCAAGTGTAAATATTAAGGTTTTTGATAGAACTGTGATTGTTGATGAGTTTCACAAAAACCCAATAATGAGGAATAAGGACTTGATTTTTGTATTTACTCTTCAATGTATCTGAAAATTTTTACTTATGCTTTATATTGTAATAACCATTGAATAATTCTCAATACAGTTGCAAAGATGTCGATTGGTGTCCCCATCAAAGTGCTTCATGAAGCTGAGGGACACACAGTAACTGTTGAGACCATGCTAGGAGAGGTTTACCGTGGCAAGTTATTGGAAGCAGAAGATAATATGAATGTTCAGGTGAGAAACTAATGTTTTTCTATATTTATGTATTTAAGTGATGGATGTGCTTTAAAAGTTTAAATATTTAACCATTATGCTGGAGCACTTTTTGCATAGCGAGTTGTTGTTATACCAAGACCTTTTTGCAGTCATATATTACAAGCTTGATGGTTCACTTGCAGTCATATTACACAGCCGTATGATAATGAATTGGTGTAGTTGATGGTATTGGGATCTCATACAAACAGAAAAAATAATTGTGAACAACATTGATGCTGAAAGCATGGTCTGTTCTTGTTTGAGCTTTTACACAGACATGTGTGCACATAGTCACATATAAATATAGTCACATAGGTACATGGAACCACCTACCATGGGTTACTTAGGTTACCAGGCAGTTCTGGTAACTCATCCTTTGTATGGGCTGCTATCTTCAGCCAGCTGCAGAGTGCAAAATTCAGCTTTATGGCCTGGATATTACTTATGTGGATTGATGTTCATAGCACCCTGCTATGGTAACAGTAGATTGACATCTACATCACTGAAAGGGTTAAGGGCCATTTGGTTTTGAGGTGGTTGATTGGCCTTTTATGCACACATCTAGTATGATATACTGAAACCAGAGGCAATGTTTTTTCGTCTTTGATCACTGTGTCTCTTATTTGTGAGGTAGTGCCGGGAAACAGACAAAGACAGATCCACTAACATACACATGTATATACATGTTTTCCCTGCATGTCGTAGAAGGCGCCTGATGGATAGGAGCGGGGGGGGGGCTGGAAATACTTCTCTCCTGTTTTATTTTTATATAAGAAGGAACAGAGAAGGGGCCCAAGTGAGGATTTTCCCTCTAAGGCTCAGGCGATTGTTCTTAATTCTACCTCTCTAGCGAGGGAGATGAGGAATATGTACGAAAAAACTCGACACGTTTACATATTATACTTGCTTGTTGTCATCCATTCCTGACCCCACCCTGCACAATAGGAAACAGCACAAATGCATGAAAGGAAAGAAAATGATAACATATACATTCTCCTCCTCCCCACACCTGATTGTTGCCCTCTGCGTCAGCAAGGTAACGTCAGGAAACACATGAAGAAAGGCCACATCCACTCGCATCCACACGTCATGTGTAATGGACCAAAACCACAGTTCTCTAACAACATTCAAGCCCCAAAGACCTTCCCATGATTTACCCCAGATGTTTCGCATAACGAGGTTTACTTCATTGACAGCTCATTGATCCAATATATATATAGTGTATAAGTTATCCCATAGGATAGAGGAGAAAGAATACTTTCCAAGTGTTCCCTGTGGTGTAGAAGGCGACTAAAAGGGGTGAGAGTGAGGGGCAGGAAATCCTTCCCTCCAGTTTTACTTTTCCAAAAAGAAGGAACAGAGAATGTAGCCAAGTGGAGTTTTCCTTCTAAGGCCTAGTCAAATGCTCTTGAATGCTACCTCATTATTGTGGGAAATGGTGAGCATATATGAAGAAAAAAAACTTGAAATACAGTAACATTGGTATGAACTATCCCTGCAATGCACAAATGTTTATTATTTGCATTACTTGCACAGTGGTCATCTGATGTTACTTTTAGAAATTTATTATTATTATTATTATTATTATTATGATTCATGGTGAGGTGCCTGAGGATTGGCGGAATGCTTGCATAGTGCCATTGTACAAAGGCAAAGGGGATAAGAGTGAGAGCTCAAATTACAGAGGTATAAGTTTGTTGAGTATTCCTGGTAAATTATATGGGAGGGTATTGATTGAGAGGGTGAAAGCATGTACAGAGCATCAGATTGGGGAAGAACAGTGTGGTTTCAGAGAGGATATGTGGATCTGGTGTTTGCTTTGAAGAATGTATGCGAGAAATACTTAGAAAAACAAATGGATTTGTATGTAGCATTTATGGATCTGGAGAAGGCATATGATAGAGTTGATAGAGATGCTCTGTGGAAGGTATTAAGAATATATGGTGTGGGAGGCAAGTTGTTAGAAGCAGTGAAAAGTATTTATTGAGGATGTAAGGCATGTGTACGTGTAGGAAGCGAGGAAAGTGATTGGTTCTCAGTGAATGTAGGTTTGCGGCGGGGATGTGTGATGTCTCCATGGTTATTTAATTTGTTTATGGATGGTGTTGTTAGGGAGGTGAGTGCAAGAGTTTTGGAAAGAGGGGCAAGTATGCAGTCTGTTGTGGATGAGAGAGCTTGCGAAGTGAGTCAGTTGTTGTTCGCTGATGATACAGCGCTGGTGGCTGATTCATGTGAGAAACTGCAGAAGCTGGTGACTGAGTTTGGTAAAGTGTGTGAAAGAAGAAAGTTAAGAGTAAATGTGAAAAAGAGCAAGGTTATTAGGTACAGTAGGGTTGAGGGTCAAGTCAATTGGGAGGTAAGTTTGAATGGAGAAAAGCTGGAGGAAGTGAAGGGTTTTAGATATCTGGGAGTGGATCTGGCAGCGGATGGAACCATGGAAGCGGAAGTGAATCATAGGTTGGGGGAGGGGGCGAAAATTCTGTGAGCCTTGAAGAATGTTTGGAAGTCGAGAACATTATCTCGGAAAGCAAAAATGGGTATGTTTTAAGGAATAGTGGTTCCAACAATGTTGTATGGTTGCGAGGCGTGGGCTATGGATAGAGTTGTGCGCAGGAGGGTGGATGTGCTGGAAATGAGATGTTTAAGGACAATAAGTGGTGTGAGGTGGTTTGATCGAGTAAGTAATGTAAGGGTAAGAGAGATGTGTGGAATAAAAAGAGTGTAGTTGAGAGAGCAGAAGAGGGTGTTTTGAAATGGTTTGGTCACATGGAGAGAATGAGTGAGGAAAGATTGACCAAGAGGATATATGTGTCAGAGGTGGAGGGAACGAGGAGAAGTGGGAGACCAAATTGGAGGTGGAAAGATAGAGTGAAAAAGATTTTGAGTGATTGGGGCCTGAACATGCAGGAGGGTGAAAGGCAGGCAAGGAATAGAGTGAATTGGAATGATGTGGTATACCGGGATCGACGTGCTGTCAATGGATTGAACCAGGGCATGTGAAGCGTATGGGGTAAACCATGGAAAGTTTTGTGGGTCCTGGATGTGGAAAGGGAGCTGTGGTTTCGGTGCATTATTACATGACAGCTAGAGACTGAGTGTGAACGAATGTGGCCTTTGGTGTTTTTCCTAGCGCTACCTCGCACACATGAGGGGGAGGGGGATGGTATTCCATGTGTGGCGAGGGGGCGATGGGAACAAATAAAGGCAGACTATGAATTATGTACATGTGTATATATGTATATGTCTGTGTGTGTATATATATGTGTACATTGAGATGTATAGGTATGTATATTGTGCGTGTGTGGACATGTAAGTATATACATGTGTATATGGGCAGGGTTGGGCCATTCTTTCGTCTGTTTCCATGCGCTACCTTGCTAACGCGGGAGACAGCGACAAAGCAAAATAATAAAAAAAAATGATATTATTATTATTATTATGAATGGAGAAGGCATATGATAGAGTTGATAGAGATGCTCTGTGGAAGGTATTAAGAATATATGGTGTGGGAGGAAAGTTGTTAGAAGCAGTGAAAAGTTTTTATCGAGGATGTAAGGCATGTGTACGTGTAGGAAGAGAGGAAAGTGATTGGTTCTCAGTGAATGTAGGTTTGCGGCAGGGGTGTGTGATGTCTCCATGGTTGTTTAATTTGTTTATGGATGGGTTGTTAGGGAGGTAAATGCAAGAGTTTTGGAAAGAGGGGCAAGTATGAAGTCTGTTGGGGATGAGAGAGCTTGGGAAGTGAGTCAGTTGTTGTTCGCTGATGATACAGCGCTGGTGGCTGATTCATGTGAGAAACTGCAGAAGCTGGTGACTGAGTTTGGTAAAGTGTGTGGAAGAAGAAAGTTAAGAGTAAATGTGAATAAGAGCAAGGTTATTAGGTACAGTAGGGTTGAGGGTCAAGTCAATTGGGAGGTGAGTTTGAATGGAGAAAAACTGGAGGAAGTGAAGTGTTTTAGATATCTGGGAGTGGATCTGGCAGCGGATGGAACCATGGAAGCGGAAGTGGATCATAGGGTGGGGGAGGGGGCGAAAAGTGTGGGGGCCTTGAAGAATGTGTGGAAGTCGAGAACATTATCTCGGAAAGCAAAAATGGGTATGTTTGAAGGAATAGTGGTTCCAACAATGTTGTATGGTTGCGAGGTGTGGGCTATGGATAGAGTTGTGCGCAGGAGGATGGATGTGCTGGAAATGAGATGTTTGAGGACAATGTGTGGTGTGAGGTGGTTTGATCGAGTAACGTAAGGGTAAGAGAGATGTGTGGAAATAAAAAGAGCGTGGTTGAGAGAGCAGAAGAGGGTGTTTTGAAATGGTTTGGGCACATGGAGAGAATGAGTGAGGAAAGATTGACCAAGAGGATATATGTGTCGGAGGTGGAGGGAACGAGGAGAAGAGGGAGACCAAATTGGAGGTGGAAAGATGGAGTGAAAAAGATTTTGTGTGATCGGGGCCTGAACATGCAGGAGGGTGAAAGGAGGGCAAAGAATAAAGTGAATTGGAGCGATGTGGTATACCGGGGTTGACGTGCTGTCAGTGGATTGAATTAAGGCATGTGAAGCGTCTGGGATAAACCATGGAAAGCTGTGTAGGTATGTATATTTGCGTGTGTGGACGTATGTATATACATGTGTATGGGGGTGGGTTGGGCCATTTCTTTCGTCTGTTTCCTTGCGCTACCTCGCAAACGCGGGAGACAGCGACAAAGTATAATAAAAAAAAATTATTATTATTATTATTATTATTATTATTATTATTATTATTATTATTATTATTATTCTATTCTATTATACTTTGTCACTGTCTCCTGCATTAGGGAGGTAGCGCAAGGAAACAGACGAAAGAATGGCCCAACCCACCCACATACACATGTATATAATACATGCCCACACACACATTTATACATACATACCTATACATTTCAACATACTTATATTTACATACACAGACATATACATATATACACATGCACATAATTCATACTTGCTGCCTTTATTCAATCCCGTCGCCACCCTGCCACATTTGAAATGACATTTATTATTTATTATACTTTGTCGCTGTCTCCCATGTTAGCGCAGGGAAACAGATGAAAGAATTGCCCAACCCACCCACATACACATGTATATACATACACGTCCATATACAGCACATATACATATGGATACATCTCAGTGTATACATATATACACACACACAGACATATATACACATGTACATGTGTATATCCACACATCCTTTACCACTTCTGAAACCACACTGCTCTTCCCCAATCTGATGCTCTGTACATGCCTTCACCCTCTCAATCAATACCCTTCCATATAATTTACCAGGAATACTCAGCAGACTTATACCTCTGTAATTTGAGCACTCACTCTTATCCCCTTTGCCTTTGTACAATGGCACTATGCACACATTCCGTCAATCCTCAGGCACCTCACCATGAGTCATGCATACATTAAATAACCTTACCAACCAGTCAACAATACAGTCACCCCCTTTTTTAATAAATTCCACTGCAATACCATCCAAACCTGCTGCCTTGCCGGCTTTCATCTTCCGCAAAGCTTTTACTACCTCTTCTCTGTTTACCAAATCATTTTCCCCAACCCTCTCACTTTGCACACCACCTTGACCAAGACACCCTATATCTGCCACTCTATCATCAAACACATTCAACAAACCTTCAAAATACTCACTCCATCTCCTCACATCACCACTACTTGTTATCACCTCCCCATTAGCCCCCTTCACTGAAGTTCCCATTTGCTCCCTTGTCTTACGCACTTTATTTACTTCCTTCTAGAGCATCTTTTTATTGTCCCTAAAATTTAATGATACTCTCTCACCCCAACTCTCATTTGCCCTCTTTTTCACCTTTTGCACCTTTCTCTTGACCTCCTGCCTCTTTCTTTTATACATCTCCCTCTCATTAGCATTTTTTCCCTGCAAAAATTGTCCAAATGCCTCTCTCTTCTCTTTCACTAATAATCTTACTTCTTCATCCCACCACTCTCTACCCTTTCTAATCAACCCACCTCCCACGCTTCTCATGCCACAAGCATCTTTTGCGCAAGCCATCAATGCTTTCCTAAATACATCCCATTCCTCCCCCACTCCCCTTACATCCTTTGTTCTCACCTTTTTCCATTCTGTACTCAGTCTCTCCTGGTACTTCCTCACACAAGTCTCCTTCCCAAGCTCACTTACTCTCACCACTCTCTTTACTCCAACATTCTCTCTTTGTTTCTGAAAACCCCTACACATCTTCACCTTCGCCTCCACAGGATAATGATCAGACATCCCTCCAGTTGCACCTCTCAGCACATTAACATCCAAAAGTCTCTCTCTTTCGTGCGCCTGTCAATTAACATGTAATCCAATAACGCTCTCTGGCCATCTCTCCTACTTACATACGTATACTTTTGTATATCTCTCTTTTTAAACCAGGTATTCCCAATCACCAGTCCTTTTTCAGCACATAAATCTACAAGCTCTTCACATACACATGCATATACACATACATATACATGTACTTAGGAACATATACATATGTACACATCTACATATTCATAATTGCTCACCTTCATCCATTCTCAGTGCCACCTTGCCCCATACGAAACAGCATCACCACCGCCTGCATCAGCAAGGTAGCACCAGGAAACAGATGAAGAGAGGCCATATCCACTTACTCTCAGAGTTTAGCTGTAATGTGTAATGCTGTGAAATATGCTGTAATTACATTGTGGTGTACGCTTATATATTTTTGTATGGAAATACTTGTCGTCTTGTACTTTTTGTGTTTTCAGGCATTTGTCATTTTCTGAAGAGACAGATTATGCTTGTTGATTGATGATAGTCAAAATTTTCAGATGGAGTCATGTACTGTTACTTACCGTAATGGACAGACAGCTAGATTGGAAAATGTATTCATCCGTGGCTCAAAGATACGGTTTCTCATTTTGCCTGATATGCTGAAGGTAAGAGTATCTCAGCTTCATTTATTTGCTGTAACTGAGGAGAGTACCTATTGAGTAATCTGAGATGTTTTTTAATTTAGATAAAAGTGTGATATGAATATAATTTAAGATTATTGTTTAGTAGGTTCTTTATGGAGTACACTTTAAGATAAACAAAAGATTGATTGTCATTGCATTCTTGTTTTACACAAATATTGGTAGAAGCTGAGTGCATTAATGTACTATTTATGTGCTCCATAAGGTGTAATTATTAGAGTAATTGAATGAGGTGTAGATTATGAATTTCTTGTACCTGTTTCACATAAGTTATTGTCTATGAAATTGAATGTTTAAAAGGAGTCAAATATTGGCTACAGGTAATATGAATTATGAATGTGTAGATGTGTTGTGATTTTGTAGACTCAGATTTTGCTGTTACACCATATATTTCATATTGAATATCTGATTTGTTTTAGTGACAGTTATCTGGTTAATAAAGTTCTTATTCTGGAGTATTGTGTTTTCCTTCACTAAGCTAATATTTGCCATAGTGTTATCATAGAGGCCTTTTTGGTATCTGTCTAAGAAAGTGAGATAGGCATGAATTAATGAGTTTTTGGGTTTATTTTTTTGTCATTAGTTCACTGGTGATTATCCTCTCTTTGCAGAATGCACCTATGTTTAAAAATATGACGGGCAGGAAAGGAGGAGCAGCGGGTAGTGGTAAATCCGCTATTCTGAGAGCACAAGGTAAAGTGTTTACATACATACATACAGAGTTTAAAGAGAAGTAAATGGTTATAATTGTAATGTGCCAATAGAAGCATTCAAATAATGGCTGGTGTGTTGTTCACTTTCATGATTATATACTTCTTGGCCACTGTTTCCATATGTTCTCAGTCCTTGCATGTTAAAAGAACCCCAGTATTCTGTTTGACTGGTACTCTCCTGTAATTGTTCCAGCTTCCCAACATTTCAATCGTACACACCTTCATGTATCCATACCAAGTCCAAGTCAGAACACAGCACATCATCATTTTATAAAGATATAATTGATTTTTCTGTAGCTTTTCACTTTTAGATAAATTTTCTTGGTGTATATTCAAATGACTGAAGTCTCTATTACTTGTCAAATTAGGTTGGAACTGTGCCTTCTGAATGAAGTCTTCTTCTCATAGCTTTCCATCATAGCAAATACTTACCCACAGCATCTCAGAATTCCATGTCTCCATCCCTAGAAATTTACCCTCAGCATCTCAGCATGTCATGTCCCCTACCTTGAAAAATTTTCGTAAAGCAGACTTCCCTTTCTTTGTTTACATCACATGGCTGCTGTTAGCATGACATATTTAATACCCTCTTAAAGCTTTACACTAATCTTGGTAACCACTTAGAGAATTATAGGATACAAGATTTATGGTAAAACATTGATTGAATCATCTAGATCAAATAGGTTTACAAAGTGGAAAGGTATGGAATGCTTAAACTAGTATGGAACCTCATGTTTAACTTTTTATTGCACAGAATGGATTGAGGGTATGTGTGGATGAACTGAGAGGGTTTATGCCTTTCATCTTCTCCATTTATGAAATAAATGCTTAAGATAGATACACTTCATATGAACTTTAGCTTGGCTTGAAACATAAACCATAAAGCAATTTTAAATGTGATATAGCTTGTCGTGAATTAACACTAAGATATCTTTGCAGCTGCACGTGGTCGAGGAAGAGGTGGCAGAGGTGGAAGAGGATGGGGTCCTGGTGGCCCCATGAGACGATAGGTTGGCTACCATCATAGTCCTTCATATATTTCTTATGCTCTTAGATACTGCGTGCAGTATGCATTTGGTACTGCTTCTTTATTTCATAACATGTTGAATGTGTAACACGAGGTGAAAATTTCCTGAACATTTCACACATTACAGATTATTGGCATACGCTGTTTGTATGTGCTTTGAGAGGTATTTAGCAGTTGTAATCCAAAAAGGAAAAGACATTTTTATATAAATGTATTTGCATAGGTGTGTGTTTCACTCTTAGATATTGTATTAGCTCCTTACTTTTTGGCTAAGTCTTTATCTCTCTGATCAGCCACATCATTAAAGAAGTACCATGTTATTGTGCTAAGAATGTTTAGTTTACTCATTGTAATTGGTTAAAGTACTTTGATTTAGGGTATTAAATAAATATTTCTTAGAAATACAGAATCATCTTTGACTTTCAAAAGGCATTCGATAGTTCCTGTTATTTGTTTGTCTCTTCAATCCCTCAGGATACAAAAATTAAGTTTCCTGTAATCATAAAACATAGTTTTTGTTGTTCTTGGCAATTATAAGTTGTAACATTGTCTGTGTCCATTGTCCAGAAGAGGAGGGGACAAGAAAGGGGAGACTGAATTAGAGATAGAGAGATGGAGTGAAAATGATTTTGGTTTCTCTAGGCATGCATGGGGTAGAGTGAATTGGAGGAAGACTGATTGGAGATGAAGTGATTGAGTTTTCAGGGCTTGAGTGAGTAGGAGGATGTATGTGGGCGATGTGTTGTCAGGTGTTTAGAGAATAGATGTGAAAGAATGAGGCTCTTCTTATGTTCCTGGCACCACCTCGAATGGGAAACAGCAAACAAGAATGAAAAAAAGATATCAGGTGACACAGTGTAGAATAGCAAAAGGTATTAGTGAATAAACTTAAAGGAGTGTATGAGGAATGGGATGTAATGAAGGAAGCAGTGCTGGCATGTGAGTTAAGTGTATGGCATTTAGGAGGTAGATGTTAGACCTAAGAAAGGGTAATGAATAGTGAGATGACAAAATTAAGTTGGTACTAAAAGAAATTGAGGTTTATGGGCATTATATACAGGGGAGAAGTGCAAGTGATCATATGTATGATTAAGAAAAAGTGACAGGTCAAAATGAAAGTGCAGGGGCTCTTAAAGAGAGCTTAGAGTTAGGGTGGTTAAGTATAAAAACTGAGGAAAAATAAGAAAATTTGAAGGTTAACAATATGATGAAAATGAAAGGAAAGGCAACAAATGGGGACATTGGTGAAAGGGGAAATGAAAAAGTTGTTCCATGCAGAAATGAGATGGAGTGGCTACTTAAGGATTGATAGGTGTGCTTGATGTGATGGTGTCAGATGCGGGTGTCTAGGTCAGGCAGCTGTGCAAAGAATGTCATACTAAGTGGTTTGATGAAGAATGGGAGTGAGAAATACTTGAAAAAAAAAATTGTACATAACTTTTATGGATAGGGTTGATAAAGATGCTTTGTGGAAGTTATTACATATATGGGTGATCAGGGTGGTGAATATGATGGTTTTAGGGAGAGGGGTAGGTCTGCAGTCTGGCAGGTAATGGGGTGCTTGTATGGTGTTTGTTTTGTTTGCTGAAAACAGCATAGGTAGCAGAGTGAGTAACTGTAGAGAATCAGCAGAAATTTGTTTTTGAGCTTGTGAAAATGTGAAAGGAGATAGTTCAGAGTAAATATGAATAAAAGCAAAATTGTTAGGTTTAGCATTAGCTGGGGGTTTGATTCTGAATGGAGGAAGTGTTTTCAGGTACCTTGAAGTGAACTTGGACTTGCAGCAAATGGATCCATGGGAGGTGAAGTGAGCCATAGGATGGGTGAAGGGGACAAACATTTTAGGAGCAATGGGGAATGTGTCCACAAAATGAAGGGGGGGAAACAGACTTGCTGTCGTTGTGTCCATTATTAGGAGACAGATGTGAATAAGAGCAAGGTTATTAGGTACAGTAGGGTTGAGGGACAAGTCAGTTGGGAGGTAAGTTTTAAAGGAGAAAAACTGGAGGAAGTGAAGTGTTTTAGATATCTGGGAGTGGATTTGGCAGCGGATGGAACCATGGAAGTGGAAGTGAATCATAGGGTGGGGGAGGGTGCGAAAGTTCTGGGAGTATGAAAAATGTGTGGAAGGCGAGAACGTTATCTCGGAAAGCAGAAATGGGTATGTTTGAAGGAATAGTGGTTTCAGCAATGTTATATGGATGCGAGGCGTGGGCTATAGAGAGAGTTGTGCGGAGGAGGGTGGACGTGCTGGAAATGAGATGTTTGAGGACAATATGTGGTGTGAGGTGGTTTGATGAAGTAATGACAAGGTAAGAGAGATGTGTGGTAATAAAAAGAGTGTGGTTGAGAGAACAGAAGAGGGTGTTTTGAAATGGTTTGGTCACATGGAGAGAATGAGTAAGGAAAGATTGACCAAGAGGATGTATGTGTCAGAGGTGGAGGGAATGAGAAGTGGGAGACTAAATTGGAGGTGGAAAGATGGAGTGAAAAAGATTTTGAGTGATCGGGGCCTGAACATGCAGGAGGGTGAAAGGTGTGTAAGGAATAGAGTGAATTGGAATGATGTAGTATACCGGGGTCGACGTGCTGTTAATGGATTGAACCAGGACATGTGAAGTGTCTGGGGTAAACCATGGAATGTTTTGTGGGTTCTGGATGTGGAAAGGGAGCTGTGGTTTCGGTGCATTATACATGACAGCGAGAGACTGAGTGTGAACAAATGTGGCCTCTATTGTCTTTTCCTAGTGCTACCTCGCACACATGTTGGGTGAGGGGGTTGTCATTTCATGTGTGACGGGGTGGCGACGGGAATGAATAAAGGCAGACTATAAATTATGTACAAGTGTATATATGTATATGTCTGTATGTGTATATACATGTATACTTTTAGATGTATATGTGCTTGTGTGGACGCGTATGTATATACATGTGTATGTGGGTGGGTTGGGCCATTCTTTTGCCTGTTTCCTTGCTAACGCAGGAGATGGCGACAAAGTATAACAAAAATAGATAATGAGCTATATATTTATTTATTTATTTATTTTGCTTTGTTGTCTCCCGCATTAGTGAGGTAGCGCAAGGAAACAGACAAAAGAATGGCCCAACCCACCCACATACACATGTATATACATACACATCCACAAACGCAAATATACATACCTATACATCTCGACGTATACATATATATACACACACAGACATATACATATATACACATGTACATAATTCATCCTGTCTGCCTTTATTCACTCCCATCGCCACCCCGCCACACATGAAATAAACAACCCCCTCCCCCCTCATGTGCGCGAGGTAGCGCTAGGAAGACAACAAAGGCCCCATTCGTTCACACTCACTCTCTAGCTGTCATGTAATAATGCACCGAAACCACAGCTCCCTTTCCACATCCAGGCCCCACACAACTTTCCATGGTTTACCCCAGACGCTTCACATGCCCTGGTTCAATCCGTTGACAGCACGTCGACCACGGTATACCACGTCATTCGAATTCACTCTATTCCTTGCACGCCTTTCACCCTCCTGCATGTTCAAGCCCCGATCGCTCAAAATCTTTTTCACTCCATCTTTCCACCTCCAATTTGGTCTCCCACTTCTCGTTCCCTCCACCTCTGACACATATATCCTCTTGGTCAATCTTTCCTCACTCATTCTCTCCATGTGACCAAACCATTTCAAAACACCCTCTTCTGCTCTCTCAACCACACTCTTTTTATTACCACACATCTCTCTTACCCTGTTATTACTTACTCGATCAAACCACGTCACACCACATATTGCCCTCAAACATCTCATTTCCAGCACATCCACCGGCCTTCGCACAACTCTATCCATAGCCCACGCCTCGCAACCATACAACATTGTTGGAACCACTATTCCTTCAAACATACCCATTTTTGCTTTCCGAGATAATGTTCACGACTTCCACACATTCTTCAAGGCTCACAGAATTTTCGCCCCCTCCCCCACCCAATGATTCACTTCCGCTTCCATGGTTCCATCCGCTGCCAGATCCACTCCCAGATATCTAAAAACTTCACTTCCTCCAATTTTTCTCCATTCAAACTTACCTCCCAATTGACTTGACCCTCAACCCTACTGTACCTAATAACCTTGCTCTTATTCACATTTACTCTCAACTTTCTTCTTTCACACACTTTACCAAACTCAGTCACCAGCTTCTGCAGTTTCTCACATGAATCAGCCACCAGCGCTGTATGATCAGCGAACAACAACTGACTCACTTCCCAAGCTCTCTCATCCACAACAGACAGACTGCATACTTGCCCCTCTTTCCAAAACCCATGCATTCACCTCCCTAACAACCCCATCCATAAACAAATTAAACAACCATGGAGACATCACACACCCCTCCCGCAAACCTACATTCACTGAGAACCAATCACTTTCCTCTCTTCCTACACGTACACATGCCTTACATCTTCGATAAAAGCTTTTCACTGCTTCTAACAACTTGCCTCCCACACCATATATTCTTAATACCTTCCACAGAGCAACTCTATCATACGCCTTCTCCAGATCCATAAATGCTACATACAAATAAGTTGTCTTTCTAAGTATTTCTCACATACATTCTTCAAAGCAAACACCTGATCCACACATCCTGTACCACTTCTGAAACCACAATGCTCTTCCCTAATGTGATGCTCTGTACATGCCTTCACCCTCACAATCAATACCCTCCCATATAATTTCCCAGGAATACTCAACAAACTTATACCTCTGCAATTAGAGCACTCACCTTTGTCCCATTTGCCTTTATACAATGGCACTATGCAAGCATTCCGCCAATCCTCAGGCACCTCACGATGACTCATACATACATTAAATAACCTTACCAACCAGTCAACAATACAGTCACCCCCGTTTGTAATAAAGTCCACTGCAATACCATCCAAGCCTGCTACCTTGCCGGCTTTCATCTTCCGCAAAGCTTTTAGTACCTCTTCTCTGTTTACCAAATCGTCCTCCCTAACCCTCTCACTTTGCACACCACCTTGACCAAAACACCCTACATCTGCCACTGTATCGTCAAACACATTCAACAAACCTTCAAAATACTCACTCCATCTCCTTCTCACATCACCACTACTTGTTATCACCTCCCAATTAGCCCCCTTCACTGAAGTTCCCATTTGTTCCCTTGTCTTACGCACTTTATTTACCTCCTTCCAAAACATCTTTTTATTCTCCCTAAAATTCAATGATACTCTCTCACCCCAACTCTCATTTGCCCTCTTTTTCACCTCTTGCACCTTTCTCGACCTGTCTCTTTCTTTTATACATCTCCCACTCATTTGCATTATTTCCCCAAAAATCGTCCAAATGCCTCTCTCTTCTCTTTCACTAATAATCTTACTTCTTCATCCCACCACTCACTACCCTTTCTAATCTGCCCATCTCCCATGCTTCTCATGCCACAAGCATCCTTTGTGCAAGCCATCACTGCTTCACTAAATACATCCCATTCCTCTCCCACTCCCCTTACCTCCTTTGTTTTCACCTTTTTCCATTCTGTACTTAGTCTCTCCTGGTACTTCCTCACACAAGTCTCCTTCCCAAGCTCACTTACTCTCACTACTCTCTTCATTACACCATTCTCTCTTCGTTTCTGAAAACCTCTACAAATCTTCACCTTCGCTTCTACAAGATAGTGATCAGACATCCCTCCAGTTGCACCTCTCAGCACATTAACATCCAAAAGTCTCTCTCTCTCTCTCTCTCTCTCTCTATATATATATATATATATATATATTTATTTATTTTGCTTTGTCGCTGTCTCCCGTGTTAGCAAGGCAGCGCAAGGAAACAGAGGAAAGAATGGCCCAACCCACCCACATACACATGAATATACAGACACATCCACACACGCAAATATACATACCTATACATCTCAATGTACACATATATATACACATACAGACATATACATATATACACATGTACATAATTCATACTGTCTGCCTTTATATATAGAACAAATGAGGTAAGGGGAGTGAGGGAGGAATGGGATGTATTTAGGGAAGCAGTGATGGCTTGCACAAAAGATGCTTGTGCCATGAGAAGCGTGGGAGGTGGGCAGATTAGAAAGGGTAGTGAGTGGTGGGATGAAGAAGTAAGATTATTAGTGAAAAAGAAGAGAGAGGCATTTGGATGATTTTTGCAGGGAAATAATGCAAATGAGTGGGAGACGTGTAAAAGAAAGAGGCAGGAGGTCAAGAGAAAGGTGCAAGAGGTGAAAGAGAGGGCAAATGAGAGTTGGGGTGAGAAAGTATCATTAAATTTTAGGGAGAATAAAAAGATGTTGTGGAAGGAGGTAAATAAAGTGCGTAAGACAAGGGAACAAATGGGAACTTCAGTGAAGGGGGCTAATGGGGAGGTGATAACAAGTAGTGGTGATGTGAGGAGATGGAGTGAGTATTTTGAAGGTTTGTTGAATGTGTTTGATGATAGAGTGGCAGATATAGGGTGTTGTGGTCGAGGTGGTGTGCAAAGTGAGAGGGTTAGAGAAAATGATTTGGTAAACAGAGAAGAGGTAGTAAAAGCATTGCGGAAGATGAAAGCCAGCAAGGCAGCGGGTTTGGATGGTATTGCAGTGGAATTTATTAAAAAGGTGTGGCTGTATTGTTGACTGGTTGGTAAGGTTATTTAATGTATGTATGACTCATGGTGAGGTGCCTGAGGATTGGCGGAATGCTTGCATAGTGCCATTGTACAAAGGCAAAGGGGACAAAGGTGAGTGCTTAAATAACAGAGGTATAAGTTTGTTGAGTATTCCTGAGAAATTATACGGGAGGGTATTGATTGAGAGGGTGAAGGTATGTACAGAGCATCAGATTGGGGAAGAGCATTGTGGTTTCAGAAGTGGTAGAGGATGTGTGGATCAGGTGTTTGCTTTGAAGAATGTATGCGAGAAATACTTAAAAGCAAATGGATTTGTATGTAGCATTTGTAGATCTGGAGAAGGCATATGATAGAGTTGATAGAGATGCTCTGTGGAAGGTATTAAGAATATATGGTGTGGGAGGCAAGTTGTTAGATGCAGTGAAAAGTTTTTATGGAGGATGTAAGGCATGTGTATGTGTAGGTAGAGAGGAAAGTGATTGGTTCTCAGTGAATGTAGGTTTGTGGCAGGGGTGTGTGATGTCTCCATGGTTGTTTAATTTGTTTATGGATGGGGTTGTTAGGGAGGTGAATGCAAGGGTTTTGGAAAGAGGGGCAAGTATGCAGTCTGTTGTGGATGAGAGAGCTTGGGAAGTGAGTCAGCTGATGATACAGCGCTGGTGGCTGATTCATGTGAGAAACTGCGGAAGTTGGTGACTGCGTTTGGTAAAGTGTGTGAAAGAAGTAAGTTAAGAGTAAATGTGAATAAGAGCAAGATTATTAGGTACAGTAGGGTTGAGGGTCAAGTCAATTAGGAGATAAGTTTGAATGGAGAAAAACTGGAGGAAGTGAAGTGTTTTAGATATCAGGGAGTGGATTTTGCAGCAGATGGAACCATGGAAGTGGAAATGAATCATAGGGTGAGGGAGGGGGCAAAAATTCTGTGAGCCTTGAAGAATGTGTGGAAGTTGAGAACATTATCTCGGAAAGCAAAAATGGGTATGTTTGAAGGAATAGTGGTTCCAACAATGTTGTATGGTTGCGAGGCGTGGACTATGGATAGAGTTGTGTGGAGGAGGGTGGATGTGCTGGAAATGAGATGTTTAAGGACAATATGTGGTGTGAGGTGGTTTGATCGAGTAAATGATGTAAGGGTAAGAGATATGTGTGAAAATAAAAAGAGTGTGGTTGAGAGAGCAGAAGAGGGTGTTTTGAAATGGTTTGGGCTCATGGAGAGAAAGAGTGAGGAAAGATTGACCAAGAGGATATATGTGTCGGAGGTGGAAGGAACGAGGAGAAGTGGGAGACCAAATTGGAGGTGGAAAGATGGAATGAAAAAGATTTTGAGTGATCGGGGCCTTAACATGCAGGAGGGTGAAAGGTGGGCAAGAAATAGAGTGAATTGGAATGATGTGGTATACCGGGGTCGACGTGCTGTCAATGGATTGAATCAGGGCATGTGAAGCGTCTGGGGTAAACCATGGAAAGTTGTGTGGGGCCTGGATGGTTTCGGGCATTATTGCATGACAGCTAGAGACTGAGTGTGGACGAATGGGGCCTTTGTTGTCTTTTCCTAGCGCTACCTCGCACACATGAGGGGGAGGGGGATGTTATTCCATGTGTAGCGAGGTGGCGATGGGAATGAATAAAAGCAGACAGTGTGAATTATGTACATGTGTATATATGTATGTCTGTGTGTGTATATGTGTACATTGAGATGTATGGGTTTGTATATTTGCTTGTGTGGACATGTATGCATATACATGTGTATGGGGGTGGGTTGGGCCATTTCTTTCGTCTGTTTCCTTGCGCTACCTCGCAAACGCGGGAGACAGCGACAAAGCAAAATAGAAAATATTCTCACCTTGCCCCGCTCTGTTCCTTATTTTGGAAAATTAAAAAAAACAAGAGTGGAGGATTTCCAGCCCCCTGCTCCCTCCCCTTTTAGTCGCCTTCTACGACACACAGGGAATACGTGGGAAGTATTCTTTCTCCCCTATCCCTAGGGATAAATGTATATATATATATATATATATATATATATATATATATATATATATATATATATATATATATATAAATATATATATATATATATATATATATATATATATATATATATATATATATATAAATATATATATATATATATATATATTTTTATTTATTTAGTTATTTTGCTTTGTCGCTGTCTCCCGCACTAGCGAGGTAGCGCAAAGAAACAGATGAAAGAATAACCCATCCGCCCACATACACATGTATATACATACACGTCCACACACAGCACATATACATACCTATATATCTCAATGTATACATGTATATACACACACAGACATGTACATATATACCCATGTACATAATTCATACTGTCTGCCTTTATTCATTCCCATCGCCATCCCGCCACGCATGGAATAACAACACCCTATCCCGTCATGTGTGCGAGGTAGCACTAGGAAAAGACAACAAAGGCCCCATTCGTTCACACTCAGTCTCTAGCTCATGTAATAATGCATTGGAACCACAGCTCCCTTTCCACAGCCAGGTCCCACAGAACTTTCCATGGTTTACACCATACGCTTCACATGCCCTGATTCAATCCATTGACAGCACGTCGACCCCGGTATACCATATCGTTCCAATTCACACTATTTCTTGCATGCCTTTCACCCTACTGCATGTTCAGGCCCCGATCACTCAAAATCTTTTTCACTCCATCTTTCCACCTCTAATTTGGTCTCCCACTTCTCCTCGTTCCCTCCACCTCTGACACATATATCCTCTTGGTCAATCTTTCCTCACTCAATCTCTCCATGTGACCAAACCATTTCAAAACACCCTCTTCTGCTCTCTCCACCACCCTCTGTTTATTACCACACATCTCTCATACTGTATTATTACTTACTCGATCAAACCACCTCACCACATATATTCCTCAAACATCTCATTTCCAGCACATCCACCCTCCTGCGCACAACTCTATCCATAGCCCACGCCTCGCAACCAGACAACATTGCTGGAACCACTATTCCTTCAAACATACCCATTTTTGTTTTCCGAGATAATGTTCTCGACTTCCACACATTCTTCAAGGCTCCCAGAATTTTTGCCCCCTCCCCCACCCTATGATTCACTTCCGCTTCCATGGTTCCATCCACTGCCAAATCCACTCCCAGATATCTAAAACACTTCACTTCCTCCAGTTTTTCACCTTTCAAACTTACCTCCCAATTTACTTGACCCTCAACCCTACTGTACCTAATAACCATACTCTTATTTACATTTGCTCTCAGCTTTCTTCTTTCACACACTTTACCAAACTCAGTCACTAGCTTCTGCAGTTTCTCACATGAATCAGCCCCCAGGGTTGTATCATCAGCGAACAACAACTGACACACCTCCCAAGCTCTCTCATCCACAACAGACTGCATACTTGCCCCTCTTTCCAAAACTCTTGCATTCACCTCCCTAACAACCCCATCCATAAACAAATTAAACAACCATTGAGGCATCACACACACCTGCCACAAACCTACATTCACTGAGAACCAGTCACTTTCCTCTCTTCCTACACATACTCATGCCTTACATCCTCGATAAAAACTTTTCACTGCTTCTAACAACTTTCCTCCCACACCATATATTCTTAATACCTTCCACAGAGCATCTCTATCAACTCTTATCATATGCCTTCTCCAGATCCATGAATGCCACATACAAATCCATTTGCTTTTCTAAGTATTTCTCACATACATTCTTCAAAGCAAACACCTGATCCACACATCCTCTACCACTTCTGAAACCACGCTGCTCTTCCCCAATGTGATGCTCTGTACATGCCTTCACCCTCTCAATCAATACCCTCCCATATAATTTACCAGGAATACTCAACAAACTTATACCTCTATAATTTGAGCACTCACTCTTATCACCTTTGCCTTTGTACAATGGCACTATGCAAGCATTCCGCCAATCCTCAGGCACCTCACCATGAGTCATACATACATTAAATAAACTTACCAACCAGTCAACAATACAGTCACCCCCTTTTTTAATAAATTCCACTGCAATACCATCCAAACCTGCTGCCTTGCCGGCTTTCCTCTTCCGCAAAGCTTTTACTACCTCTTCTCTGTTTACCAAATCATTCTCCCTAACCCTCTCACTTTGTACACCACCTCGACCAAAGCACCGTATATCTGCCACTCTGTCATCAAACACATTCAACAAACCTTCAAAATACTCACTCCATCTCCTCACATCACCACTACTTGTTATCACCTCCCCATTAGCCCCCTTCACTGAAGTTCCCACTTGTTCCCTTGTGTTACGCACTTTATTTACCTCCTTCCAAAACATCTTTTTATTCTCCGTAAAATTTAAAGATACTCTCTCACCCCAACTCTCATTTGCCCTCTTTTTCACCTCTTGCACCTTTCTCTTGACCTCCTGCCTCTTTCTTTTATACATCTCCCACTCATTTGCATTATTTCCCTGCAAAAATCATCCAAATGCTTCTCTCTTCTCTTTCACTAATAATCTTACTTCCTCATCCCACCACTCACTACCCTCTTGGATCTGCCCACCTCCCACGCTTCTCATGCCACAAGCATCTTTTGTGCAAGCCATCACTGCTTCCCTAAATATATCCCATTCCTCCCCCACTCCCCTTACCTCCTTTGTTCTCACCTTTTTCCATTTTGTATTCAGTCTCTCCTGGTACTTCCTCACTCAAGTCTCCTTCCCAAGCTCACTTACTCTCACCACTCTCTTCACCCCAACATTCTCTCTTCTTTTCTGAAAACTTCTACAAATCTTCACCTTCACCTCCACAAGATAATGATCAGTCATCCCTCCAGTTGCACCTCTCAGCACATTAACATCCAAAAGTCTCTCTCGCACCTATTAATTAACACATAATCCAATAACACTCTCTGGCCATCTCTCCTACTTACATGTGTATACTTATGTATATATCTCTCTTTTTAAACCAGGTATTCCCAATGACCAGTTCTTTTTCAGCACATAAATCTACAAGCTCTTCACCATTTCCATTTATAACACTGAACACCCCATGTACACCAATTATTCCCTCAACTGCCACATTGCTCACCTTTGCATTCAAATCACCCATCACTATAACCCGGTCTCATGCATCAAAACCACTAACACACTTATTCAGCTGGTCCCAAAACACTTGCCTCTCATGATCTTTCTTCTCATGCCCTGTTGTATATGCACCAATAATCACCCATCTCTCTCCATCAGCTTCCAGTTTTACACATATCAATCTAGAGTTTACTTTCTTACACTCTATCACACACTCCCACCACTCCTGTTTCAGGAGTAGTGCTACTCCTTCCCTTGCTCTTGGGAAGGTGACTTGTGTGAGGAAGTTCCAGGAGAGACTGAGTACAGAATGGAAAAAGGTGAGAACAAAGGAGGTAAGGGGAGTAGGGGAGGAATGGGATGAATTTAGGGAAGCAGTGATGGCTTGCGCAAAAGATGCTTGTGGCATGAAAAGCGTGGGAGGTGGGCAGATTAGAAAGGGTAGTGAGGTTTGGGATGAAGAAGTAAGACTATTAGTGAAAGAGAACGATGTTTGCAAATGACTGGGAGATGTATAAAAGAAAGAGGCAGGAGGTCAAAAGAAAGGTGCAAGAGGTGAAAAAGAGGGTAAATGAGAGTTGGGGTGAGAGAGTATCATTAAATTTTAGGGAGAATAAAAAGATGTTTTGGAAGGAGGTAAATAAAGTGCGTAAGAAAAGGGAACAAATGGGAACTTCAGTAAAGGGGGCTAATGGGAAGGTGATAACAAGTAGTGGTGATGTAAGGAGATGGAGTGTGTATTTTGAAGGTATGTTGAATGTGTTTGATGATAGAGTGGCAGATATAGGGTGTTTTGGTCAAGGTGGTGTTCAAAGTGAGAGGGTTAGGGAAAATGATTTGGTAAACAGAGAAGAGGTAGTAAAAGCTTTGTGGAAGATGAAAGCCGCAAAGGCAGCGGTTTTGGATGGTATTGCAGTGGAATTTATAAAAAAAGGGGGTGACTGCATTGTTGACTGGTTAAGGTTATTTAATGTATGTATGAGTCATGGTGAGGTGCCTGAGGATTAGCGGATTGCTTGCATAGTGCCATTGTACAAAGGCAAAGGGGATATGAGTGAGTGCTCAAATTACAGAGGTATAAGTTTGTTGAGTATTCCTTGGAAATTATATGGGAGGGTATTGATTGAGAGGGTGAAGGCATGTACAGAGCATCAGATTGGGGAAGAGCAGTGTGGCTTCAGAAGTGGTAGAGGATGTGTGGATCAGGTGTTTGCTTTGATGAATGTATGTGAGAAATACTTAGAAAAGGAAATGGATTTGTATGTAGCATTTATGGATCTGGAGAAGGTATATGATAGAGTTGATAGAGATGCTGTGTGGAAGGTATTAAGAATATATGGTATGGGAGGCAAGTTGTTAGAAGCAGTGAAAAGTTTTTATCGAGGATGTAAGGTATGTGTACGTGTAGGAAGAGAGGCAAGTGATAGTAGGTTTGCGGGAGGGGTGTGTGATGTTTCCATGGTTGTTTAATTTGTTTATGGATGGGGTTGTTAGAGAGGAGAATGCAAGGGTTTTGGAAAGGGGCAAGTATGCAGTCTGTTGTGGATTAGAGGGCTTGGGAAGTGAGTCACTTGTTTGCTGATGATACAGCGCTGGTGGCTGATTCATGTGAGAAACTGCAGAAACTGGTGACAGAGTTTGGTAAAGTGTGTAAAAGAAGAAAGCTGATAGTAAATGTGAATAAGAGCATGGTTATTAGGTACAGTAGGGTTGAGTGGCAAGTCAACTAACTGGGAGGTAAGTTTGAATGGAGAAAAACTGGAGGAAGTTAAGTGTTTTAGATATCTTGGAGTGGATATGGCAGCAGATGGAACCATGGAAGCAGAAGTGAGTCATACGGTGTGGGAGGGGGTGAAAGTTCTGGGAGCGTTGAGGGTAAAGTCAATTGGGAGGTAAGTTTGAATGGAGAAAAACTGGAGGAAGTAAAGTGTTTTAGATATCTGGGAATGGATCTGGCAGCGGATGGAACCATGGAAGCGGAAGTGGATCATAGGGTGGGGGAGTGGGCGAAAATTCTGGGAGCCTTGAAGAATGTGTTGAAGTCGAGAACATTATCTCGGAAAGCAAAAGTGGGTATGTTTGAAGGAATAGTGGTTCCAACAATGTTGTATGGTTGCGAGGCTAGGGCTATGGATAGAGTTGTGCGCAGGAGGATGGATGTGCTGGAAATGAGATGTTTGAGGACAATGTGTGGTGTGAGGTGTTTGATCGAGTAAGTAACGTAAGGGTAAGAGAGATGTGTGGAAATAAAAAGAGCGTGGTTGAGAGAGCAGAAGAGGGTGTTTTGAAATGGTTTGGGCACATGGAGAGAATGAGTGAGGAAAGATTGACAAAGCGGATATATGTGTCAGAGGTGGAGGGAACGAGAAGTGGGAGACCAAATTGAAGGTGGAAAGATGGTATGAAAAAGATTTTGAGTGATCGGGGCCTGAACATGCAGGAGGGTGAAAGGCGTGCAAGGAATAGAGTGAATTGGAACGAGGTGGTATACCAGGGCCGACGTGCTGTCAATGGATTGAACCAGGGCATGTGAAGCGTCTGGGGTAAACCACAGAAAGTTTTCTGGGGCCTGGATGTGGAAAGGGAGCCGTGGTTTTGGTGCATTATACATGACAGCTAGAGAGTGAGTGTGAACGAATGGGGCCTTTGTTGTCTTTTCCTAGCGCTACCTCGCGCACATGCGGGGGGAGGGGGTTTTCATTTCATGTGTGGCGGGGTGGTTACGGAAATGAATAATGGCAGACTATGAATTATGTACATGTGTATATTTGTATATGTCTGTGTGTATATATATGTATACCTTGAGATGTATAGATATGAATATGTGCGTGTGTGGATGTGTATGTATATACATTTGTATGTGGGTGGGTTGGGCCATTCTTTCGTCTGTTTCCTTGCGCTACCTCACTAACGCGGGAGACAGCGACAAAGTATAATAAATATAATAAATAGATAAATATATATATGTATGTATGTGTAGAAGCTATTCTTGATGTGTGATGTCTGGATGTTTACTGTAGTGGAGAGAATGACAAGATGACGTATGGGGTTTTTACTGTAGTTGGGAGAGGAGGAGACAATATATTATGGAGTAGGGGAGAATAGGGATATTAATGTAATGATGGGAAGTGTTTGAAGCCAATGGAGGGAGACCTTTACGATGGTACATACAATCTGTAGAAAAATCTTAACATTCGGGAAGAGGAGATCCCCGCCCTCATACATGACCTGGTAATATTGTTGATATACCCCTCCTCCAAGCATATGATCAGGTAGTCTTGCTGACCTGCGTTTTATCGTACATTGTGATCTAGGTCTTAGTGGTGATACTGTCCTTGCCAAGGCTTTTGATTTGATAATCCAAATGAAGGCGGCTAAAACTTGGCAAGAATTGAAAGCTTGAGAAACAGTGCGGGACAATGAAGAAAAATGAGATGTTTGAGGACAATGTGTGATGTGAGGTGGTTTGATCGAGTAAGTAATGTAAGGGTAAGAGAGATGTGTGGAAATAAAAAGAGCATGGTTGAGAGAGCAGAAGAGGGTGTTTTGAAATGGTTTGGGCACATGGAGAGAATGAGTGAGGAAAGATTGACCAAGAGGATATATGTGTCGGAGGTGGAGGGAACGAGGAGAAGTGGGAGACCAAATTGGAGGTGGAAAGATGGAGTGAAAAAGATTTTGAGTGATCGGGGCCTGAACATGGAGGAGGGTGAAAGGCGGGCAAGGAATAGAGTGAATTGGGTCAATGTGGTATACCGGGGTTGACGTGCTGTCAGTGGATTGAATCAGGGCATGTGAAGCGTTTGGGGTAAACCATGGAAAGTTGTGTGGGGCCTGGATGTGGAAAGGGAGCTGTGGTTTCGGGCATTATTGCGTGACACCTAGAGACTAAGTGTGAACGAATGGGGTCTTTGTTGTCTTTTCCTAGCGCTACCTCGCACACATGAGGGGGGGGAGGGGGATGGTATTCCATGTGTGGCAAGATGGCGATGGGAATGAATAAAGGCAGACAGTGTGAATTGTGTGCATGGGTATATATGTATGTGTCTGTGTGTGTATATATATGTGTACATTGAGATGTATAGGTATGTATATTTGCGTGTGTGGACGTGTATGTATATACATGTGTATGGGGGTGGGTTGGGCCATTTCTTTCATCTGTTTCCTTGTGCTACCTCGCAAACGCGGGAGACAGCAACAAAGCAAAATAGATAAAAATATATATATATATATATATATATATTTTATTTTTTTTTTTATTATACTTTGTCGCTGTCTCCCACGTTTGCGAGGTAGCGCAAGGAAACAGACGAAAGAAATGGCCCAACCCCCCCCCCCATACACATGTATATACATACGTCCACACACGCAAATATACATACCTACACAGCTTTCCATGGTTTACCCCAGACGCTTCACATGCCTTGCTTCAATCCACTGACAGCACGTCAACCCCGGTATACCACATCGCTCCAATTCACTCTATTCCTTGCCCTCCTTTCACCCTCCTGTATGTTCAGGCCCCGATCACACAAAATCTTTTTCACTCCATCTTTCCACCTCCAATTTGGTCTCCCTCTTCTCCTCGTTCCCTCCACCTCCGACACATATATCCTCTTGGTCAATCTTTCCTCACTCATTCTCTCCATGTGCCCAAACCATTTCAAAACACCCTCTTCTGCTCTCTCAACCACGCTCTTTTTATTTCCACACATCTCTCTTACCCTTACGTTACTTACTCGATCAAACCACCTCACACCACACATTGTCCTCAAACATCTCATTTCCAGCACATCCATCCTCCTGCGCACAACTCTATCCATAGCCCACGCCTCGCAACCATACAACATTGTTGGAACCACTATTCCTTCAAACATACCCATTTTTGCTTTCCAAGATAATGTTCTCGACTTCCACACATTCTTCAAGGCTTCCAGAATTTTCACCCCCTCCCCCACCCTATGATCCACTTCCGCTTCCATGGTTCCATCTGCTGCCAGATCCACTCCCAGATATCTAAAACACTTCACTTCCTCCAGTTTTTCTCCATTCAAACTCACCTCCCAATTGACTTGACCCTCAACCCTACTGTACCTAATAACCTTGCTCTTATTCACATTTACTCTTAACTCTCTTCTTTCACACACTTTACCAAACTCAGTCACCAGCTTCTGCAGTTTCTCACATGAATCAGCCACCAGCGCTGTATCATCAGCGAACAACAACTGACTCACTTCCCAAGCTCTCTCATCCCCAACAGACTTCATACTTGCCCCTCTTTCCAAAACTCTTGCATTCACCTCCCTAACAACCCCATCCATAAACAAATTAAACAACCATGGAGACATGGTATACATGGGGTGTTCAGTGTTGTAAATGGAAATGGTGAAGAGCTTGTAGATTTATGTGCTGAAAAAGGACTGATGATTGGGAATACCTGGTTTAAAAAGCGAGATATACATAAGTATACCTATGTAAGTAGGAGAGATGGCCAGAGAGCGTTATTGGATTACGTGTTAATTGACAGGCGCGCGAAAGAGAGACTTTTGGATGTTAATGTGCTGAGAGGTGCAACTGGAGGGATGTCTGATCATTATCTTGTGGAGGCTAAGGTGAAGATTTGTATGGGTTTTCAGAAAAAAAGAGTGAATGTTGGGGTGAAGAGGGTGGTGAGAGTAAGTGAGCTTGGGAAGGAGACTTGTGTGAGGAAGTACCAGGAGAGACTGAGTACAGAATGGAAAAAGGTGAGAACAATGGAAGTAAGGGGAGTGGGGGAGGAATGGGATGTATTTAGGGAATCAGTGATGGATGGCGCAAAAGATGCTTGTGGCATGAGAAGAGTGGGAGGTGGGTTGATTAGAAAGGGTAGTGAGTGGTGGGATGAAGAAGTAAGAGTATTAGTGAAAGAGAAGAGAGAGGCATTTGGACGATTTTTGCAGGGAAAAAATGCAGTTGAGTGGGAGACGTATAAAAGAAAGAGGCAGGAGGTCAAGAGAAAGGTGCAAGAGGTGAAAAAAAGGGCAAATGAGAGTTGGGGTGAGAGAGTATCATTAAATTTTAGGGAGAATAAAAAGATGTTCTGGAAGGAGGTAAATAAAGTGCGTAAGACAAGGGAGCAAATGGGAACTTCAGTGAAGGGCGCAAATGGGGAGGTGATAACAAGTAGTGGTGATGTGAGAAGATGGAGTGAGTATTTTTAAGGTTTGTTGAATGTGTTTGATGATAGAGTGGCAGATATAGGGTGTTTTGGTCGAGGTGGTGTGCAAAGTGAGAGGGTTAGGGAAAATGATTTGGTAAACAGAGAAGAGGTAGTAAAAGCTTTGCGGAAGATGAAAGCCGGCAAGGCAGCAGGTTTGGATGGTATTGCAGTGGAATTTATTAAAAAAGGGGGTGACTGTATTGTTGACTGGTTGGTAAGGTTATTTAATGTATGTATGACTCACGGTGAGGTGCCTGAGGATTGGCGGAATGCGTGCATAGTGCCGTTGTACAAAGGCAAAGGGGATAAGAGTGAGTGCTCAAATTACAGAGGTATAAGTTTGTTGAGTATTCCTGGTAAATTATATGGGAGGGTATTGATTGAGAGGGTGAAGGCATGCACAGAGCATCAGATTGGGGAAGAGCAGTGTGGTTTCAGAAGTGGTAGAGGATGTGTGGATCAGGTGTTTGCTTTGAAGAATGTATGTGAGAAATACTTAGAAAAGCAAATGGATTTGTGTGTAGCATTTATGGATCTGGAGAAGGCATATGATAGAGTTGATAGAGATGCTCTGTGGAAGGTATTAAGAATATATGGTGTGGGAGGCAAGTTGTTAGATGCAGTGAAAAGTTTTTATGGAGGATGTAAGGCATGTGTACGCGTAGGAAGAGAGGAAAGTGATTGGTTCTCAGTGAATGTAGGTTTGCGGCAGGGGTGTATGATATATATATATAGTTAAGAGTAAATGTGAATAAGAGCAAGGTAATTAGGTACAGTAGGGTTGAGGGTCAAGTCAACTGGGAGGTAAGTTTGAATGGAGAAAAACTGGAGGAAGTAAAGTGTTTTAGATATCTGGGAGAGGATCTGGCAGCGGATGGAACCATGGAAGCGGAAGTGGATCATAGGGTGGGGGAGGGGGCGAAAATCCTGGGAGCCTTGAAGAATGTGTGGAAGTCGAGAACATTATCTCGGAAAGCAAAAATGGGTATGTTTTAAGGAATAGTGGTTCCAACAATGTTGTATGGTTGCGAGGCGTGGGCTATGGATAGAGTTGTGTGCAGGAGGATGGATGTGCTGGAAATGAGATGTGTGAGGACAATATGTGGTGTGAGGTGGTTTGATCGAGTAAGTAACGTAAGGGTAAGAGAGATGTGTGGAAATAAAAAGAGCGTGGTTGAGAGAGCAGAAGAGGGTGTTTTGAAATGGTTTGGGTACATGGAGAGAATGAGTGAGGAAAGATTGACCAAGAGGATATATGTGTCGGAGGTGGAGGGAACGAGGAGAAGTGGGAGACCAAATTGGAGGTGGAAAGATGGAGTGAAAAAGATTTTGTGTGATCGGGGCCTGAACATGCAGGAGGGTGAAAGTAGGGCGAGGAATAGAGTGAATTGGATCGATGTGGTATACCGGGGTTGACGTGCTGTCAGCGGATTGAATCAGGGCATGTGAAGCGTCTGGGGTAAACCATGGAAAGCTGTGTAGGTATGTATATTTGCGTGTGTGGACGTATGTATATACATGTGTATGGGGGTAGGTTGGGCCATTTCTTTCTTCTGTTTCCTTGCGCTACCTCGCAAACGCGGGAGACAGCGACAAAAAAATATATATATATATATATCCCCGGTGATAGGGGAGAAAGAATAATTCCCATGCATTCCTCACGTGTCGTAAAAGGCGACTAAAGGAGACAGGAGCGGGGGGCTGGAAACCCTCCCCTCCTTGTATTTTAACATTCTAAAAGGGGAAGCAGAAGAAGGAGTAATGCTGGGAGTGCTCATCCTCCTCGAAGGCTCTGATTGGGGTGTCTAAATGTGTGTGGATGTAACCAAGATGAGAAAAAGGAGAGATAGCTAGTATGTTTGGGGAAAGGAACCTGGATGTTTTGGCTCTGAGTGAAACGAAGCTTACGAGGAAAAGGGAAGAGGGGTTTGGGAATGTCTTGGGAGTAAAGTCAGGGGTTAGTAAGAGGATAAGAGCAAGGGAAGGAGTAGCACTACTCCTGAAACAGGAGTGGTGGGAGTATGTGATAGAGTGTAAGAAATTAAACTCTAGATTGATATGGGTAAAACTGAGTAGATGGAGAGAGATGGGTGATTATTGGTGCAATTGCACCTGGACATGAGAAGAAAGATCATGAGAGGCAAGTGTTTTGGGAGCAGATGAGTGAATGAGTTAGTAGTTTTGATGCACGAGACCAGGTTATAGTGATGGGTGATTTGAATGCAAAGGTGAGTAATGTGGCAGTTGAGGGAATGATTTGTATACATGGGGTGTTCAGTGTTGTAAATGGAAATGGTGAAGAGCTGTAGATGTATGTACTGAAAAAGGACTGGTGATTGGGAATACCTGGTTTGAAAAGAGAGATATACATAAGTATACATATTTAAGTAGGAGAGATGGCCAGACAGCTTTACTGGATTACGTGTTAATTGATAGGCGCAAAAGAGAGACTTTTGGATGTTAATGTGCTGAGAGGTGCAACTGGAGGGATGTCTGATCATTATCTTGTGGAGGTGAAGGTGAAGATTTGTAGAGGTTTTCAGAAAAGAAGAGAGAATGTTGGGGTGAAGAGAATGGTGAGAGTAAGTGAGCTTAGGAAGGAGGCTTGTGTGAGGAAGTACCAGGAGAGACTCAGTACAGAATGGAAAAAGGTGGGAATAAAGGAGGTAAGGGGAGTGGGGGAGGAATGGGATGTATTTAGGGAAGCAGTGATGACTTGTGCAAAAGATGCTTGTGGCATGAGAAGTGTGGGAGGTGGACAGACTAGAGTGGTGGGATGAAGAGGTAAGATTATTAGTGAAAGAGAAGAGAGAGGCATTTGGACGATTTTTGCAGGGAAATAATGCAAATGAGTGGGAGATACATAAAAGAAAGAGGCAGGAGGTCACAAATGAGTGGGAGATATATAAAAGAGGCAGGAGGTCAAGAGAAAGGTGCAAGAGGTGAAAAAGAGGGCAGATGAGAGTTGGGGTGAGAGAGTATCATTAAATTTTAGGGAGAATTAAAAGATCTTTTGGAAGGAGGTAAATAAAGTGCGTAAGAAAAGGGAACAGATGGGAACTTCAGTGAAGGTGGCTAATGGGGAGGTGATGATAAGTAGTGGTGATGTGAGAAGGAGATGGAGTGAGTATTTTGAAGGTTTGTTGAACGTGTTTGATGGTAGAGTGGCAGATATAGGGTGTTTTGGTCAAGGTGGTGTTCAAAGTGAGAGGGTTAGGGAGAATGATTTGGTAAACAGAGAAGAAGTAGTAAAAGCTTTGCGGAAGATGAAAGCCGCGAAGGCAGTGGGTTTGGATGGTACTGCAGTGGAATTTATTAAAAAGGGGGTGACTGTATTGTTGACTGGTTGGTAAGGTTATTTAATGTATGTATGATTCATGGTGAGGTGCCTGAGGATTGGCGGAATGCTTGCATAGTGCCACTGTACAAAGACAAAGGGGATAAGAGTGAGTGCTCAAATTACAGAGGTATAAGTTTGTTGAGTATTCCTGGTAAATTATATGGGAGGGTATTGATTGAGAGGGTGAAGGCATGTATAGAGCATCAGATTGGGGAAGAGCAGTGTGGTTTCAGAAGTGGTAGAGGATGTGTGGATCAGGTGTTTGCTTTGAAGAATGTATGTGAGAAATACTTAGAAAAGCAAATGGATTTGTATGTAGCATTTATGGATCTGAAGAAGGCATATGGAGTTGATAGAGATGCTGTGGAAGGTATTAAGAATATATGGTGTGGGAGGCAAGTTGTTAGAAGCAGTGAAAAGTTTTTATGGAGGATGTAAGGCATGTGTACGTGTAGGAAGAGAGGAAAGTAATTGGTTCTCAGTGAATGTACGTTTGCGACAGGGGTGTGTGATGTCTCCATGGTTGTTTAATTTGTTTATGGATGGGGTTGTTAGGGAGGTGAATGCCAGAGTTTTGGAAAGAGGGGCAAGTATGCAGTCTGTTGTGGATGAGAGAGCTTGGGAAGCGAGTCAGTTGTTGTTCACTGATGATACAGTGCTGGTGGCTGATTCGTGTGAGAAACTGCAGAAGCTGGTGACTGAGTTTGATAAAGTGAGTGAGAGAAGAAAGCTGAGAGTAAATGTGAATAAGAGCAAGATTATTAGGCACAGTAGGGTTGAGGGACAAGTCAATTGGGAGTTAAGTTTGAATTGAGAAAAACTGGAGGAAGTGAAGTGTTTGGGAGGTAAGTTTGAATGGAGAAAAACTGGAGGAAGTGAAGTGTTTTAGATGTCTAGGAGTGGATTTGGCAGCGGATGGAACCATGGAAGCTATCATCATGCAATCTAAAAATGGTAAGGTACAGTTATATATTTTCCACCTACTGTGAAGTTGATAGAAGGTACAGATTATGAAGGGAGAAATGTTTGTTAATTTCCATTTGTTCGCCAAATACGAAGAACATCGTCTAGTTCCCCCTTTTAGTGATAATATTATATTACTTCCCAGTTTGCCTAATTCCTTTAATGTAAATATAGCCTTCAGCTATATTTCCATTTGTTCGCCAAATACAAAGAACATCGTCTAGTTCTCCCTTTTAGTGATAATATTATATTACTTCCCAGTTTGCTTAATTCCTTTAATGTGAATATAGCCTTCGGCAGTACCAATACTACAAAGAACATCTTAATAAAGAAAGCTGCCAGAAAATTCTGTGGGCTGTGTTTACAGAATCCCCAGTAAAATCTGTAATATGTTTTATATTGGGCAAGAATCAAATGCTTTGATTAATCATGTTGAAAATTTATGACCATTTTATTGATTGGAGTAACACCAATTCAGTTATTAACTCTAATTCCTTGACCAAGAAAAATATAATTGAATCTTCTGTTATTAAATACAGAAAGAATTGTAACATGAATATTAATGAAGGTCTGTACAAACTGGATAGCTTTCTCGAATGCAAAATTTGTAAACTTTCCTGTCTTGTTCTCATAATAAAATTTTATGATGGGCATGGTGCCAGACCCAAACACCACCGACTGGAAACACTTGTTATCAATGGTGTCTTAGCTTCACCTCTTCTCTGTATATCAACTGACTGTTCTAATTTTTCTATCTCATTCTTGTATCTCCTCTGACAAAAGTGATCATCACACAAAAGTGCACTTGCGAACTTACCATGTTTCATTTTCCATGTGGTTATCAGCAAATATATATATATCTACTTAGCATTAGTGAGATGGCCTTAATTTGGGCTTTTCCTGTGTAGTCCCTGCAGAAAAAAATTCCCATGCTTATTTCAGTTAACTACACTGCACTGCAAGTAATACAAGTATTCCATGATAAATTGTTCAGTTATTTTTTCAGTAGGTTCATGTCTGATGTGAGTCAGAATTATGACTCATGGAGATGTTGCATTAGTGAATTCAATGAGCAGTATTTCTCTTATCTTTCTGAGAGAGAGAAGTTAAAGAAAGTATTTGGAGATTTCATGAGAGGGAATGACATGATTAGAAGGTGAATATTAAAAGATCCAAGAACACATGAATAGGCAAAAGAGAACTAATACAATTTAATTAGGAAAAGTTACGAACTTCATTAGACTTAACATATTGGTGACCCTATAAAGGCACAACCAAGAAATGAAGCATTTGGCAAAAAATCTAAGTCATTATAAATTAGAAACTTAAGTCAAAGAGCACGTTCATTGTATACTGTCAAGCCAAGTGAGAGATATGATAATGAGAAACAAAACTTATGAAAATGTTCATCTTTAAGAACAAGCATAAGTGAATGAATGCTTCTATCAAGTAGTTACCAGCAAAGCAAGTGAAAATAGTAAGAATTGAGGAACTTGCAAGTTAAATCAAAGGAATACCAGGTGTGTATAATTGGAAGTTGTACACTGAGTAGATAAAAGGTAATTTTTGACACTTGCCAGGAATTGGAGGTTTTAAGCAGAATGTCTTGGGGCCCAATTGTGTCTGTAACAGGAAGCGTTGCAAAATTGCCCTGAAACATACCATGAAGATATTGAGCAAATATGGAGAATGTATTAAGTGTGCTTTAAAAGAAATATAGATGTTTTGGTCAGCTACAGAAACTGTTTAAACAAAGTTTGATGTGTGATTGAAAATAGTTGTATATTAATCTAGAAATATGTAATGTGTTGAGGCACAGAAACGGTGAGACGATGCAATAGCCCAGACTGTTGTCAAATTCAAATCAAGAATTCAAATTCAAAGCCTGGAAAAAAAATTTTGGTAATAGATCATATGAATGACTGTGTTGAAAACAAACCCTTCTGCTTAGAAAATAGAGAAAATACATACTTTGCAATATTAAAACTAAGGGATTACTTTGCATGAGTTCCAGTAAAGGAAATATATATTATGTTGGAAATAATACTTTTAGTCTATGATAAAGTCTCAAAGTAATATATTATGTATGGTCTTGTGGCACAACCAAAAGATACTGTAACTTTTTATGAAAGCCAAGAACATAACCAAGATATCAAACATATATATGAATATGAAAGCTTAATATAAGAAAGATAAAGATTTCATTTCAGTGGTAAGTAGAGTAAATTGCATGGAATAAGCAGAGAAACATTTAAAAGAATTCCATGTAAATATGGTTAAGCCAGAACCCAGGATTGACAGTTGTGCAATATGAATGGTGTCTGGGATAAAGCATTTGTTTTTGATAAAGGTGTGACCAGTGGGAAAGTAGTTAAAAGTACTCTCATGCAGAGGAGAACCAGAAGGAATTCAATGAAGTGAGAACTAAACTGACTGTCTTATGTAGATTATATTTCCCTTCTCCCTGAAAAGAAAAAAGAGAATCAAGTCTTAAACTAGATTTTGTCATGTAGCCGGGAGTGGTTGAAAAAAGGTGCTTGAATTGCAATGGGCCAAAGTGTTGTGTAGGTACTTTCAGAATCAGGGCAAGATTTTAATCTACCAACTATATAGTGATTTTCTCTTTTTCACAGCCAAACTTTGCACCAAAAACCCCCAAATTTTGAGTGTAGGTACTTCAGTATCTGGTTACGGTATAAACTGCTTAGTGTTGACCATTATGGGCTTTTCAAGTGTTTGTGGGTTTGTAACTCTGCTGAACTGTATCACCTAGAGGCCCTCAGTTTTAGGTGTAGGTACCACGGAATCTGGGTAAGGGTTTATCTAACACATGTTGGCCTTGAAGGCCGATTTGAGGCCATCAAAGAACTTTTCAGAAACCTTAAAGATTACACTTAGTTCACTGCAGTCATTCAACATGACATTACATGAATATGCACTTTGGAACTTATTGTTTCATTTTCCTCGTGAAAGGAGAAAGTTTGAGAGTAAATTTGAGTAAGAGCAAGGTTATAAGGTTCAGTAGGGTAGAGAGACAAGTTAACTGGGATATAAGTTTGAATGGAGAAAAATTGGAGGAAATGAAGTGTTTTAAATATCTGGGAGTGGACTTAGCAGCAGATGGAACCATGGGAGTAGAAGTGAGTCACAGATTGGGGGAGGGGGTGAAGATTCTGGGAGCAATGAAGGATGTGTGGAAGGAGAGAACATTATCTCGGAGAGCAAAAATGGGTATATTTGAAGGAATATTAGTTCTAACAATGTTACGTGGTTGTGATAAATGGGCTATAGATAGGGTTGTATGGAGGAGGGTAAGTGTGTTGGAAATGAAATGTTTGAGGACAATATGTGGTCTGAGGTGGTTTGATCGAGTAAATAAATGTAAGGGTAAGAGAGATGTGTAGAAATAAAAGAGTATGGTTGAGAGAGCAGAAGAGGGTTTGTTGAAATGGTTTGGGCACATGGAGAGAATGAGTGAGGAAAGTCGACAAAGAGGATATATGTGTCAGAGGTGGAGGAAACAAGAAGTGTAAGACTAAATTGAAGGTGGAAGAATGGAGTGAAAAAGATTTTAAGCGATTGATCGGGGCCTGAACATAAAAGGAGGGTGAAAGGGGTGCAAGGAATAGAGTGAATTGGATCGATGCGGTATACCGGGGTTGACGTGCTGTCAGTGGATTGAATCAGGGCATGTGAAGCGTCTGGGGTAAACCATGGAAAGTTGTGTGGGGCCTGGATGTGGAAAGGGAGCTGTGGTTTCGGGCATTATTGCGTGACAGCTGGAGACTTGAGTGTGCGTGTGTGTGTAGTCAGAAATGCGCTGGTGTATCTTTTACTTTAACTAGGACATAATGAAGGGCAATGTACATGAATTATTTCAAGTATTTCAGAAATGGAGAGTTCACCAAGAACCGAGAAAAACGGCTTCACTTTCATTTAGTTGTGATTCACATTAATATGATTGGTTTTAAAAAGTAAGCCGATTAAATACAAAGTAATTTTTAGACAGGTGAATCAAATGGGGACATAAATGTGAGATTCTTAAAAAATTAATATTGGCTTTTGAAACACGCCGAAAGTTCAATGCAGTGTGGTGGATTTTATTTACATGTATTATATGTTATTCTAAAAGCTCAAAATGCCGTGTGTATACTTGATTTTTTTTTTTTTTTTTTTTTTTTTACATGAATGATAGATAACCAGTAATATTCTACTCAGAGTACCTGGTTGTTAGCGAACTGCTCAGTTATATTTCTTTCGTCGCAGAGTAAGTGAAGTCAAACTTAACGTCCTAACTGAGTGATGGTCAATATTGGAACCCTGGCTTGTGTGTGTGTGTGGCTGCCATAGTGAAGGCGGGAAACTAGCGATTCGATGAGGGCACGAGTGTTGGAGCCAATGGTAGGTTTGTTTTTATAGCTTGACTTGCTGTTGGGGCACTTTTAGGTATGTACTAGTCTTCCATGGTAGCATTCATAGTATTAAGGAATCATTTTACAAATAGCCACCTAAGAAGTAGCAGTATGGTAAGATTAATACTTAGTTCAATAACGTCTAATACTATACACAGTATATAGCTGGCTGGCCAGTTTAGTCGTGTAACTTGGTTTAGTAACGCATAAAAGGTAGCTTTGGATATTGAATATTTTTTTTTTTTTTTTTGTCTTCAGTAGTACTGTAGTGTTAAAAGGAAAGATTAAAAGTAGCGGAGCGTAATTTGTAACCTTTTCATACAGTGATATTGGATAAGACGTTAGTGGTGAGGACACTGAATGCCAAGGGAAGCCGTAGGTGAAGCAGTTAGAAAACAATTAACAGAATTATGTGAAAGCCTTACCTGCTTTACTTCCCCTAGCAGTTGGTATGTATATTGTGTTCTGTAAATAAGTTATGGTCGCTAGTTTTTTGTGTGCATTGTTTAGGTAAATGAAGACGCATACTTACCCAGACGTTGGTGTATTTCGACAAAGTGAATATTAAGGTAAATTAACAGCAGAGACATTACTTGGTTAGATATGAGACTGAATTTTCTTCGTGTGTTCTTGAACGTATGACAACCATAACCAGTTTTCAGATGAAGTAGGTCATACAGTGTGGCCAAAGATGGTTGTTTTCCGTTTTGCTTCTGCCACCTTCGATTCAGGTGGGATTTTAAAGTCTCGGGTGTTTCGTGAACTCCTCGGGATTACCGCTCACTATTACCCGTGACAGAAATTTTGTGTGAAACAAATTTACGCGTCTGTGAAAGTGTAATAAAGTCACTTCGATTTTCTTGTAGTGAACTCAGAATCATCGCTACATAACACATGCCTTACGAATGTGAATAATGTTATTTCATGTTCTACCCATTTAGATAAGGTAGGAAACTTTAGTTCAATTTCGGCCAAACGAAACCCAACCCAACCTAATGTAGGGTAAACTTATGTCGGGTAAACTTGATTGAGTGAGAAATAATTGGGTAAGAGGGATGTGGTAATAAGAAAAGTATGGTTGAGAGAAATGATGTCGGTGTGTTGATAATTTGAACATTTAAAGAGAATGAGTAAGGAGAGGTAGACAAAGACGATATGTGTGTCAGAGAATGAGTAAGGAGAGGTAGACAAAGACGATATGTGTGTCAGAAGTGGTAGGGGCAAGAAAGGGGAGACCACTTTGGAAACAAGGACGTTGTGAAAATGATTTGGAGTGCTTCGGGCCTGAATGTATGTGCAGGGGAATGAAATGCGTACTTGGGATATAGTGAATTGGAGCGAAGTGGTATACAGGGGACGACGTGCTGTCAGTGGACTGAACTAACCGTATGAAGCAGCCGGGGGAAACCTCGGAAAGGTATGTGGGGCCTTAATGTGGATGGAGGTTAATGTACAAATATTCTTCCTGTCAAAAGGTCCATCTGTCACAGAGAATATGCATCATCACGGACAGGAATAAACTCCTCTGGTGTGAGCAAAGATAACTTTTATTGCTTCCCACTTATCCTTAAGACACACCTGTAAAGTCATTTGCGCCAAAGATAAAGTCACAAGCTTTCATATGGTAGAAAAAAAAATCACTTATTCACAGAAAATGTTAGTAAGACTAACGGTTTTAGACCATGAACATTGTATATACATCTTCAGTCTCCCTAAATTCTCTTGTATCCCTTTATTTACATCATTAATAACGGCTGTATATTGTTAGTTTGTGTACTATCAACGCTAAGAATTATCTGATATATGTTCCATGACAACAAGTTTGGATATGGAATCTTACTACCCACAACAAACACAGACCACAACCACTCTGCTCAACACATGAGAATCCTTTAGCCTTATTATCTAGTACAATAACCATCTTAATGTAGAGTAGTGACTTCTTGATGTCATTCAATAGTGAGAAATTTATGACCTTAATATTGTACACTGTAGATGCATGTTGAGCAAAGGGGCACTTCTACACCAAAATCATTTCAAAATTACCTGAATATTGTATCTCACAAATATGAGCGATGCTCTGTAGACATAAGGCCACATAGCAAAATACATGGCTTTATAGATACGGTAATGTTGTTTGCTGGACATGTGGTAGGGAATTTTCTTGATAGCTGAGATTCTTGACACGGTTGAAACCTGTTGGGGCCCACAGTGTACAAGGCCCTTGGCACAGAGGGCCCACAGTAGATAAGACCTGTTTCATGTAGTGCCCACAGTAAACTGGGCCCGTAACATACTAGAGGGCCCACTTGGTGTAGATAGGGACCTTGGCACCCAAACTTATCACAACTTACGCTCTGCAGTAAACCTCTTGCCATCAGTGTTAACTTTGTCCATTACTGTAATACTGTTCCTTTATACTGACTTGTTCATAAGTTTATCACAGTAATTTTTGAGCCGTAACTGTAGTCTTGGAATGTATAAAGACTCGGGGAGGAGGTGCCTGCCATCACCTCGTCCTGACGAAGCTGTGTCCCGCCCCACTTGCAACACAGTGCGACCACACTGTGACACCGTCTGATAATCTAGTTACAACAGATCGCATTGATTTGGGGTGTAACCACTGATTATAATTCCGAACAGAAATCGAGGCATTTGCACTCAAAAAATGTTCTTTCCGCCTAGGTGACGAGTCAGTCAGTATTATACACCGGGAAAGCCCAACACTCCCCAACTGAGCCACACAGACCGAATATTGCAGTAATCGATGAAGGAAGATATTTGTCTTCGAACTTCGCCTGCGACCATCGGAGGCATACAGAAGAGGTTCTACCTCGACTCTGGGAAGTCGTCGTCTGCAGTCTGGTAAGTGTTCTATGTCATCAGGTAATCAGTAAAGCTGTTGTAGACCGCACAAAGATCTCTTCATTTGACACAACGGTGGTTCAGAGCAAAGTTTGAACCCTCTGGTGACCGTAGATGTGGACGGGCACCTCAAATGAAGGGAACATTTCGCTCCTCGTTCATCATTACTGCGAACGTTTCATTCTCGATGCGCCACATCAGTTTACCGTACCGTACAGAGGTCCTATGCCTCCAGTGTAGGCTACGATTTGTGGACCGAGGTGACCCAAGGGACGTTCCTGGACCTTGACTGTGTCGCCAGCTGAAGGGAGTATCAACCCTGCCTCCGCCCTCACACCTGGGTAGTACCCCCGTCCGTGGATGGGTGGTGGTTGACGGAAGGCAATGTGGTTTCCAGGGTGTTGACAGACACGGAGGGGCCAAGTGTGTCCGTGGAGGAGTTTGAGGTATTGTGGAGGGTGGAGGTAGAGAGGGCCAGGTTGTCGTAGGCGTGTTCAGGCATATCGCTTGTCTCCTCTGGACAGGTTGACTCTGAGGGCTGACGGGTTCTGAAGGGCCGAGGCTCAAGGTCATGTAGCCCCAAGCTGTCCTCAGTGGGCCCGCGTGCTGACTTGCTCATGGAGGCTCGTTTGGCCACTGGACTCCGGTTCCCCTGGGAAAATACCACCTCATGAGTCATGCATATGTGAGTGAGGAGCACACTTCATGTATTCACTTAAATACACAGCCCAATATTCACTGACCGACATTTTAGGAACTAATCAGTATAGACCCCTAAGTAAGTCAAACACTTAACAATATTCATGAAGCCTCGCCTTTAAAAGCATTTTGAATATAGCACCCAGTCCGTAACAGTGTTAAGATTCTCTCATTCATTCGTCAAATGAATCATGAGTGCGACGAGGGTGGCTGGTGTAGGGTGAGTGTGTGACACACGTCGAGGGAAGGGAAGGATCAACTTACATGGCTGTTGGGCATGATGACCACCGTAGTGTTGGGATCCACGCCGTTGCAGGGCTTGTGGGGCGGCTTCTCCTGGATATCGCTCTTGTTGCGGAAGAAGACGGGGAGGTGGAAGGTTGGGAATGTCTTGGAGACGTGTAGGAAGAGTGCCACCACGGCCAGCAGCAGGAGCAACACCAGCGCTAGCAGGACGCCCGTCATCACCCGCAGCTCTCCGATAGCCGTCTCCATCGTTGCCAATCCTGAGGTAAGACAATATTCTCTTAAGCAACAAATGATTTCTGACCCATTCACTGTGTGTAGACCTTTACAGTGTCTGGGGTATGTATAGATGTACTGTGGTCCCTCATGAATATTTTACACATCTGTAATTATACTCTTGAATACTAATTAACGTTCGAACCCATTTTGAATTACGTTTCCCTTCATTCAAACGTTGCTCCTATGATGTCACGTTAAAGCTGTGTGCAAAGGGCATTCCTGTGAAGTAGTTAGAGAAACATTTGAACCAGTTTTATTACGTAAGAGACGGAACTGCTCATAATTTTGACACCATAAGGGATCTGCGTATAAAGATCAGAGTCGAATTTTACATCCTGACATTTGCTCTAGATCTTTGGCATTTGATTTTCATTGTTTTGGACTCTGCTGCATCCATGAACTATATAATGCTTGTGGTAACTTTACGAAAAAAAAAAAAAGATTGAACTTTAAATGGGAAAGGCACGACGGTTTTTTAATGTGTGATCTCGCTCACGGTGACGTAACCAAATTTCAATGTCCACTTCGCTCGAAGCAACGGTTGTAGTGGAATGATCCTGTACTGTTGTACAGGAAACCATCATCCACTCTCCGGTTGTATGTAACTTTCAGGTATTGTTCACAATGGCCCAATGTTATGATGACACTATGGTTGGCTGTCATTTGAATATACTTGGTGCAGTCTACAATGTCACTAATCATCGTACTTTTTTGTACGAATGAATGTTTATCTCGTAAAATATGCTTCGGTGTAAACTAGAGTGAAGCAAGATAAACAGTTGCTGAGTGAGTGGTGCGCCACTGTTCCGGATGTAGTGTTACGATTACAACAACACCATTATATGTATATGAAGGGAACCTGTTGGGTGTTGCCCTGCTGGAGTGTCTAGGCACACGGCGGCATTGTGGCTGGCTCCTAACCAGTACCTGATAGTGTAGAGATCAAGGCCACCGGCCTGCCGCTCTCCATCAGTCGTGGGTAATACACCCTCCCCGGCAGCCCCACTGGCTGCAGATACTGAAGGCTGGGCGCAAGTGTCACCCTCCCGGAGGCTTGTCAGATTCATTCTTGACGCCCAGCTGATCATGGTGAGAGCTGAACACTAACATATGCACAACACCACCACAGGAAAAGAAAACAACGATTTAATTATGAAGACAACAAAATGGTAGTTGTTGTGAAAACCGCAATAGAACGTAACGACAGTGACCTAAGAGGTAACTTTGCTTATACTTTGGCAAAGTTCAAGATAAGATGACATTATATCCAACCATTCTCATCCCCTGGTTCCTATCTTGAACCTACCCCCCCCCCCCCACCTCACTCCACCACACACGCACATCCCTTGCATCTACAGCCAACTTTTTCCTGCTTAGTATGCCCAGCTATAGTTGCTCGACCCAGCTTTGGCAAGGCAAAGGGAAAGGGAGGATGCTATAATGCCGAAATCAGCCGGACTTTTACTGTCAAGGATTTGAAAGTCAGTTTCTGCGGTGAGGGTAATTGTTGTGTGGTGGACGGGGTAGATACGAGTGTATTGTAGATGTGTGTGTTGTGGACGGGGCGAGTGCGTTTGTTGTGGACTGGGCTGGGTTGATATGTTGCGATCGGGGCCAGGTGTATGTACTATGGTTACGGTTAGGTGTGTAGGTTGTGGACTAAAGCCTTTGTGTTATGGAAGGAGTCAGGTGTGTGTGTGTTGTGGATGGGGGAGGTATGTGTGTTATGGACGAGGCAGGTGTGTGTGTGTGTGTGTGTGTGTGTGTGTGTGTGTGTGTGTGTGTGTGTGATATGGACGAAATCAGGTGCATGTTTTGTGGTTAGGACTGTAAGTGTTTCTGTTGTGAACGGGGTCTGGCTTTCGTGCTGTTGACGGAGCCAAGTGTGTGTTGTGGATAGGGCCAGGCGTGTGCTTTTTGGACGGAGAAAATGTATGTATTGTAGACGGAGCCAGGTGTGTTTGTGTGTGTGTGTGTGTCAAGGGTGTGTTGTTGATGGAGCAAGTGTTTTGTATATACAGATGTGTAAGGTGTGTGGCTGTGACCATTTTGTGGATGAGGTTCGTCTGCTATTTTGGAAGAAATTTCTAAATTTTTTAAATGGGTTCCGTGTTGGTGATGGGTAGGGGGGTAAGGGGTAGTGCCTCCAAGAGAGGTAAGTCCAGCGTTGAGTCAGCATAGCCGCGGGAGGTGAGGGAGTGGCCTGGGCCGGCCAGGAGCGGTGGGCGGTGGGTGGTTGGCGCTGGTGGTCTGAATAACGATGACTTCACTCTCTGCCTGACCCCCGCCCACCCACTTCCAGGATTGCCATTAATCCAAGAGTAGAATGCCAAAAGACGTTGCTTGTTTTCGCATAACAAGTTAAGACAAAGTTCTTCAAGTACATGACCACTTAGGAGACTGATACTTGAATAACACAGTTGTCATGGTCGTGCAAGGCGGTTAAACTGGTCCCACGGCGTTCCATCAAGGTATCAGTGTTCCAGCACTTGAAAACCTGATCACAATTACTTATCTTTCATAGAATATTTACTTATGATTACATGATCCCATTTCCGTTCTTTGTTTAGCATATAGACCACACTAAAGTTATTTTTGATTTTCATGAAACTAACTTTCCCTCAACATTTCGCAAAATAACATAATCCTCCAGAATTTAAACATCCTTCATATCCTGTTGGCACGACCTATGGCCCCCACCAGTAGGTTTTCCTTCCTTTAATCATCCTCTCCAAAATCATCAGCTTGCCTAGTATGTTGTGCCCCGCAGTTAGGCATCCTCGCATGTTTAATTGGTTATGCAAAAGGAAAAAGAATTGCTTGAGATCTTGAAATACACTGAATTGTATTAGCTTACATTTTCTTTGTTGATCGCAGCGAACGTTCCCATTGACCCACCCTATTATGACTTCGTTACACTACCCAGCCACTTTGACAACGTTCGTAAATCATAACTTCAAAACAAACATACCTGTAAAATATCACGGAAATTTCTCGTTAAAAATTCGAAAGAAAAGAGAGATAGAAACTACTGGTGTGTAGGGTAATGGTAGTTGTGTGTTTATCACAAAAAATTGGCGACCGAGGGCAATAGTAGCGGCGGCGCAGGTGCCGACCGCATGACTCATCCTCACCGTGCCGCGACAACCTCACATTCCGAGTATGTGGCAGAGTTCGCGAGAAGCGTGTGTACGTTTGCTGGTTACAGACGCAGTATTATCGCGTCACACACACACACACACACATATATATATATATATATATATATATATAAAGTTACCGGGCTTCGCCCTCATCAGGTTACGCTCACTAAAGTTACTTTGGCGAGGCTGTGTCATTGGGAATACAGTCTCGTCAAAGAACTCACTCCAGAGTCAATGATTTCCTACTACTGGAAGTAGCTTCCTGCGAGGAGATCGTGGGTAACACTAGCATCCTTTCTGATATGGACTAGCTGGGGTTCCCTGGACTCCACGGGGATTGATTTTTTTTTTTTTTAATAAATGATTTAAATCACTTTGAAAGGAGGCCCTCGCTGGGAATCAAGGCCAGGCTGTGGTACCTGTCATTCTGAGTTGCCTTCTTTCTAATTTGAGGCTGTTAGGTTGCTTATTTTGGACGAGTGCAGTGAACAAAGTGTAAAATGTTAGGATTTTTCATAAGTGGCCTTTGATGGCCTCAAAACTTATTTCAAGGCCGACATGCCTTACTTGCATCCAAAAAATTGGTGTCTTGTAGGTGCCATGATAACACCCTTCGACCATATCCTCTCTTCCCAAGTGACGTTTTTTCTACTGCTGGGGCACCATGTTGTATTCCCGCGGCCAACAATATTTTGTCCGTCATTGTTTTGAAGCGAATGAAGTTTTGTTATTAATTTCAAGGCTGTTGTCAGCGGCTGATGCATTAATGATTAGGGCAGTGATTCAACATGAACGACATCGTTAATTCTTACGAGAGTGGCAAACCATGGCTGGGAATAACAACAAGGTAAGATCTGAGCCGCGGACGAATGGGTAGCACGGACAGGGAATAAGAGATGAGTCAGATGCAGCCGTGGTTTCTTTATAAGCACGTCCTGGGCTTATGACAACGCAACCTGTTTAAGCGAGTTACGTGTTGCCTTCATATTAACATATTGTTAGGCCGGATGTCAGAGGTAATGGTTGCATGAATAAGTAAGGGGATCGAGTTTATTTTTTTTGTTTTTGTTAGATTTTGCTTATGTGAGATTACTGCATCACATATACGTTCGTTGTATGTCTTGTTACCTCACTTGTAACGACGTTCAGGTTCTGTTAGCATTGGTCATCTCGACCTATCTGTGCAACGAACGTTTCTGATTAAATGGAGTGTATTACCTTCTGTCTTGCTCGTTAAACAGGCCATATCGATGTGTGTTAGGAATAGGAGCCAGCTTTATAGAATGTTTACAGTAAAACTCTTCCAGGGTAAAACAAAGTTCCACTAAACTTTTGTTTTTTTTCATAATTTTTTTTTTTTTTTTTTTGGAAAACAGATAATGAATTATATCCGAGATATTGCTCATGGTGTTTATGTATTCATTTGCTTTAGTGAGTTTGTGTGGTTTGTCGTCAAGATGGAAGTATCGGATGATCCCTTTCCTCATTAAATGCCTCGGTTATTGACTAAAATAAAAATCAGTTGAGAACTGGAAAAAGTGTAAAAACGTTACGGTCATGCATTGGCAGGAAGTCACTTTGCTTGCCTTGTGTCATAGCAGGTGGGTTGAAGGTTACCTCGGACCAACGAGTGATACTACGCATCCTTGACAAAATGAAGAAAGATGTACAGTCTTGGAAACACAGGTCTAGATATCCTGACATATTTAAGTGTGATTTTTCTGTACATATTACTTCATTTGAATAAATATGTCACACTTGTGATGAGTAATCCTAGAGTTGTGGCGTGAATCATTCAAGTAGGGAGGGAGGGCTGGTGCTGGTCACAAGGTAGCCTAGGACGGGCGGGCCTTAGGCAAGTCCGTACAAAGAATTATATATACGTTTGTGAGACCAAAAGGTATCTGTGTACATTTCACTTTGAGAGGCTAACTTGGCAGATAAACGTGGATGTTGTTAGACCTTTCTGCGGATCATGGTAGCAAGTGTTGCTGTCTAGTCCGTTATTTGATAATTAGTGCGTAATTAGTCGCCGTTCATTCCCCGTACTTGGGGTAGGAAGTGAGTGATATGGAAGATTTACGCCAAATAACACAGGACAAAAAGTTGCTTTTGTTGAGTGATCATTATAGTTTTTTCCCTCCCCAAGTCCACGCGCTGCTCCTGGCAGAGAGGATTGCTTTAGTGTATTTCCGTTCTCTAGTCTCCCATCTGCTGATGTACATATGGCATATTAGACGTTTTGTACCGCTTTACCGTTTTTGTAAGCAGCGATAAAATGACATGATGCTAACAGCAGTTGCAGCTTGCTGTAATCTTTTTTTTTTTTTTAATGAATAGCTCATGCAGAACTGTTGTTATATTCATTGTTGTAATGTAACCCATAATTATTGTTGCCCAAACGCACAAATATTATTTAAGAGAGTTTCATGTCTTTTTTGACTGATCAGTTAACGGATTTTATCAGATCAATATTGTCGATAGTCCTGGTTCTGTGGGTAATTATATACGATCAACAAACGAGGACGTACGGTTGCACAGGACGGTGGGACACTGGCCAGCCTTGGTGACGGATGCACCCGATCTGTCGACCTTGTTCATTGCACCCGTTAGCTTCGCCTGGCAGGAATAGCGATCATATCACCAGGTGTTCATATCGTGTGTGTGTGTGTGTGTGTGTGTGTGCGCTGGTTTCTTCTCCATCACAAGAATATCTGAGTTGAACATATAAACGGATATGGCAATGCCAAATGGTATAGCATGTCATTCTCCTCAGATATCAGTACCTCAGGATAGCGTGAGCGCGTCACAAGCATGGCCTGTCACAAAGTTACATCGCATGTAAAGCAAGAATCTTTAAGGGCAAAAAAAGCTTTAAAAGAAAATAAAAATTCCATACGTACGAAATTACAGCGTCAGTCGAGCGGATGTCAGTATTACTACATTGAAATTTGCTTTGACCGAGGAACTGTTCTGAACAGTTATAGTCCTTATGAAACAAAGGTACAAATGTAATGTGTTAACCGAGTCTGTATACACTGCGTATTCACCTAAAGTGCTGACGACACAGTTATAGTGGTAAAAAGCAGGAATACTAACGGACTGTTGGACAAGTTAAGCTTATGATGTAACGAAACAGTAAATGTCATACTATTGTAAACTAAATTGTGCGTTGTGGTGGCGGGGGTGGTGGTAATAATGATCCTAAGCAGCACAAGCTGGTGAGCGACGGAAGCTCCAGGTGGCGGACGTAGGAGGCCAGGGGGTAAAGACTAAGTTAAAGTTGGTCTGAAAGATGACCACTTCCTGCAGACAGTGGCAACAGTGCTCAGCTCTGGCTTAGGGCAAATTGATAATGGAATAATAAGACGGAGATAATATTGGAGGGCTGGAAGAACATCGGGAAATATATATATATATGCAAGAGCGGGATGTGTGTGTAAACGAGGGATTCGGGAAAGTGAAACTAGAATTATTTCTCAAAGCAGCGTCCGGTCGGTGCCGGAGCGGAAGGGAAGGTTGCAATATGTCGGGAAACTCGCCTTGTTCAGCAGCACAGGGATGGAGGAGAATTAAAGGTTGAGATAACAGTTCCTCAAGCCGGGTGGAGCCACGCTGAGGGAAGAAATCTGCACCAGTGTTGTCCTAGGGTGTGGGGCTCGAGTAGTAATGGAAGTAAACAAAAGAAGTATGATGATGAGTCGTATCTGGACGTCAGTCAGCAAAGGAACCAATCTGTGATTCGTGTTGTCACCGGGAGAATGAAGTTAGATGATACCAAAGAACTCGTCAGTTCCGTATTTAGGGAAGTTCTGGAAGTGATGTTATCTCTATTTAGATAGATGTTAATGAGATGAGAGAACGTTCCTGACCGTCATCTGGCGGGTGGGTCTTGACTGGATCCTGGATGATTATGGAGGAGTGTTGCATACGTACAAGGACGTGGCTGTTGTAAGAGGCCTATCTTGAAAAATTTAAGCCTATTTTATACAAGGGAGGCTTCACATAGTAGGTTGGTTATCCTTATCATACAACTCCAGAAACGCAGGGTTCCTTTAGTTTCAAGGCTGTGCTACTTCCAGTAGCAGGGAGATGATGGACTCCTTTGATATGATAAATTCCACAAGACTGTAGTTCTTTTCGTCAGCAAAGGTTGATAGAACCTCGCCGAAAGTGACTTTTCATTCGCAGATTTAAACCACAAGCAAGTGGCGTTCGGTGATACCTAAGACAGTAGTCGTTTGTTGCTGCAATTTGGATAGCGACTTTCTGTCATAGAACGCGATCGAGGGAGCAGTAAAGAATTATCAGGAAAGTTTCAGTGACGCTGGTACTTGCGCACGCCAGGGCATGTCACGACCTCGATTGTCTGTATCAGCGGTGGACGCCTTAGTAATGGGCAGACGTCTGGCGTAGGTCAAAACGGGATAGAGGTGTGGATGTCAGCGTGCGGGGATAGATGGGTGGATGTCAGCATGCGGGTATAGATGGATGGATGTCAGCATGCGGGTATAGATGGGTGGATGTCAGCGTGCGGGGATAGATGGGTGGATGTCAGCATGCGGGTATAGATGGGTGGATGTCAACATGCGGGGATAGATGGGTGGATGTCAGCGTGCGGGGATAGATGGGTGGATGTCAGCGTGCGGGTATAGATGGGTGGATGTCAACGTGCGGGTATAGATGGGTGGATGTCAGCGTGCGGGGATAGATGGGTGGATGTCAACGTGCGGGTATAGATGGGTGGATGTCAGCGTGCGGGTATAGATGGGTGGATGTCAGCGTGCGGGTATAGATGGGTGGATGTCAGCGTGCGGGGATAGATGGGTGGATGTCAACGTGCGGGTATAGATGGGTGGATGTCAGCGTGCGGGTATAGATGGGTGGATGTCAGCGTGCGGGTATAGATGGGTGGATGTCAGCGTGCGGGGGTAGATGGGTGGATGTCAGCGTGCGGGTATAGATGGGTGGATGTCAGCATGCGGGTATAGATGGGTGGATGTCAGCGTGCGGGGATAGATGGGTGGATGTCAACATGCGGGGATAGATGGGTGGATGTCAGCATGCGGGTATAGATGGGTGGATGTCAACGTGCGGGTATAGATGGGTGGATGTCAGCTTGCGGGTATAGATGGGTGGATGTCAGCGTGCGGGGAGAGATGGGTGGATGTCAGCGTGCGGGGATAAATGGGTGGATGTCAACGTGCGGGGATAGATGGGTGGATGTCAGCGTGCGGGGAGAGATGGGTGGATGTCAACTGAGGGGAAGATGAACAGCAGTTGGATGGTTGGATGATGGCCGTGTACAGGGTGGGTAGAAATGATTATATGGGGAAACTAGGTGGGTGGATGGATTCCAGGATGTCCAGGGGTACTTACTGTTGTTCTGGGGTGCTGCATCTTCTTTGGATCCTTCTGGAAAGACATTAAAAAAAAAAACATGAGTGGCCACACCTAAGAATATTCCTAACATCTGCGTTATTTTGATCACTTTTTAAAGGTAAATAGTCAGGCATTTATACAAACAGGTCGATATCTAGGTTCACAAGCTTCAATTTCTTCGTCATAGTGTCGTCTTTAGTAGCGTGTGCAACCAACCTGTTCGAATCTCTTAACAATAACCCTAACTCCGTGACTTTGGGCTGGGTGTCTCCGTCATCCTAAGTGAACATACGGTAATAAGTCATTTAAGTGCTTTCTGAACTTAATGGCATTTCTCTGTAGTTCAGGTTACGAGTTTGTACATCCAATCCAGTACACATGCATTACCACCTCAACACTAGCTGAAACTAATTCCTTGTTTTGTATGTAGACTCCCGTAACGGACAGGAACCCTCATTGAGATTTTGGCCTGATATAGTTAATAAATAAAAAAGTGAGAGAATAAAAAGAAGGGCTTTGAGTTTCTGTAGAAATATAAACTTAAAAAAAGGGGGGGGGATGTAGTAGATAGGGAAAGACACAAGAAGGTAGTCTCATATTCTTGCAGTAGAGGGAAAGACACGCATCACAGTCACTCATCCTCAAGTTGTTTACGGCCACATAAAACTAATTACGTGACGCAGCGGCCATCGAGACCTGCCTGGCCTTAGGTGATGGCGAATTCGGCGAACGGTCAGCTCTTCAGCAGAGAAACTTAAAGCAGAAGCTACAACACTACCCGAGATACCATGGCTCGATCACCTCGCGCCATATGACGGGTATTCCCACCACGATTCCTCCTCCCCTGCCTCTAGGACTCGTACCTCTACCCGATCTAATCATGGCTCCTCCTGCACAAGCAGAGGGAGAGGTAATGTCGTCGTACTGTAAGCTTGACCTATATATCAGTTCTCGGCACGGTACCAACGTCCCGGTAAAAAAAAAAAAAAAAAAAAAAAAAACGCAGCAGGCAGCTTGTGGCCTTTACATCGGAAAAATTCAGGGACTGTTTCCGCTGCACATTGTTGCGCGTGTCTGTGGGTATATTATGTCAACTGTTGCAGATTTACTGGTTATGTGTTCACTTAACTGTAACTCTTGGATGGGGATCATGTACTGTCGATCATTTGCATGTACGTTGGTACTAACGCCAATCTTTCTCTACACTGACCATATGAGTCTTAAGACATAACCTTGAGGTAGTATACACACAGTTCTGGGCCTCATCTGGAAAGTGTTGAGGAATGTGTTAAGGTGGATGTCGTGTGTGTGTGTGTGTGTGTGTGTGTGTGTGTTGGGGTGGGGAGCATTACATCAAGGGGAGATATGAGATGTCTGCGAATGCCGATAACAGAGGCGAGAATTTGACCGATAACACGAGGTCAATGAATGGTGAAGACATAATTGAAATAAACGTTTAATAATTGTAGTGCAGCCTAAGAGCTGCAGGATCCCGCTTGAAGGAATACTAGGATTGTACATAATAACAATAATAATAATAATAATAATAATGATAATAATAATAATAGTCATAATGTATTACTTGATATACTTCACGGAACTAGGTTAAGAGGAGATCAAAGGGCTTACCAGTGTGGGACAATTCTCGTGTTCTTTGTTTATGTTGCCGCCGTCATTGTTTCCACCCCCGGGATGGACACGCTCGGCTGCTCACCGCTGCCCCCCCCTCTCTCTCTCTCTCTCTCTCTCTCTCTCTCTCTCTTGACGCAGGGGATGTCGCTCAGGTATCATGTATGTGTCGGAGGCAGTGTGGTGGGTGGCCAATGATGAGAGCTTGTCAGGCCCATAAGGAAGATATACATTTTATCGCCCCGTACCCTCTTTAAGGCTAGCCCATCAGTATATTGAACTTTTGGATTGTGTTTCGTATTGATGAAATCAGTAAAACAAAAGTTCTGAAACAGTAGCATGAACTTTAGCACTTTTTTTTTCGCATGCTGATTCCACCGTGCTGCTATTGTACACCTGGATGAGGCTGAGGTGCATTTCCCTTGCCTTGTCGGGGTGTAGCATCAAGATGGGGTCAGTTGGGTAACATTATCCTCAGGGTCCGACCACCACCACACTGCAGGTCTGGACGTGTTCCAGCGAGGGGCGTCCAACCACCTCCCTCCCCACCGCGCCTGACCTGCTCGTTGTCTTCCCTGCCACCGTTGCCGAGTTGGGGTTCTGTCTTAACTGTGTTACACGTATGGCCTACCCACGACGTTTTTAGTTGATTTGCACCAAACATACAAGACAAATATTGGTTTGTCGAGTTCAGATTTGATCAACGGTTGTGTGGCGGGTGAACTGTATAACATTGTGACAGTCGTGGCACACAATATACACGATTGATTTACACGTTCAGCACTTGACACCCGTTTCATGGCAGACAAAAGCCTATTTGAGTATCAGGTAACACTATTGTGTGACTTGTCTTTCTGATGCTTGTGTGAGAATTGAACCCAGTGAAGGGAAGGATCATCTGTCATTCCGGCTCAGGGCTTGGGTAGTGCTTCTCCCGCCAATTCTCACGGCAACCATAATAGCTTCACGGGAACAGAATCTGTATAAAGTTAAATCATAATGATCAAGTAAGTTATCTGTCTTGGATTGATGACTCTTGACCCATGGAACGTATGAGTCCACCGCTCCCAAACTTGGAAGGAACGCTAAGACGCACGGGCGCTGGCAGTCATCGTTGACAACCTACATTATTGCCAACTACTGAAAAGTCTCCACTGGAATGCACTGAGGTTCATGTGGATACGATACTTGTTGTACATAACATGATAATTAACATCACGTTGTACATAACATGATCATTAACACCACAACCGTTCCTGTATATTTCTGGAAATTTCATCTCATTTGTGGATAACATAGTGGCTCATCATGACTTGGGAGTACATGAGCAGATACCTGGATTTGGGCTCTTGCTGTTCGCTTCCACTCTCATCCTCTTGGCTGCGGTGGCCTGGTTTTTGACGTGATTGAAGAGTCAGTTCAAAGGCTAGGCAGTTAGACCCAAGGGTCATACCGTCCTACTCGAGAGCCGTACCCTCTCGCTGAAGAGGTTGAAGCTCTGTAGATTAGCTTCTTTTCCACCAGGTTTTCCAGGTCTGTCTGGTTCAGATATTACGAAAACCAGACTCATGAAAACTTCATAATGATAGATTGTTGCTTGGAAGACGGCGTCCAGCTCGGCCTCACGGTAGGGGGTTTACTCACGTTTTGTTCCACACACACACACACACACACACACCTCACAGTGTGGCCTGATCTGGCGTGACCATGTAAAAGTATTTCACTCTGTCTTTATCCCATGCTTCATGGTTCAGGTTCCACCCCTCACTACAGTAGCCGTCCTTTTTATCCGTCACTCTTTCAGATTCCTCATTTTCTCGTCCCGTCATCCTATCAAACCCTCAACATCCCTTCATTTATCAACAGCAGTCCCATTCCTTATCATCCCTTCATCGATAACCCACCCTTTGTCACCTCCGTCATCCATCACCCGCCCCATCACCCCTCTCCCATTCATCTATCCTCCTTCCCTTCTAACAGACTCCAGTGTACCGCCATCTCAGTCATTCTTTCACCCATCACCAGTCTGCGAAAGGGGGTAAGGCAATTTCTAAACCTACCCCCATTCATCCATCTTTTGATGTTTCCTCTTCCGCCCCATTCCCCCAATCTGTCTTGTGGCGCTACCCCTTCCCTTGACTCTTCTCACCGTCAGTCAAAACCCCAAGATTATTATAAGAAAAAACTATAGATTTACGTACAGCGAAGTCTAACAGGGAAATGATGTGTTAGTGACTTTGTGTCAGAGAAGCTATGAAGTCATCCACGAAACAAATAACACAAGTGTTTTCTTCCCAGTCCTGCGCTCCAGTCAGGTTGGTGTGTGGTTAACTATATCTTCGTCAAGCTGTCCTTGGTCATCTTACACACACACACACACACACACACACACACACACACACACACACACACACACACACACACACACATATATATATTTATATATATATATATATATATATATATATATATATATATATATATATATATATATATATATATATATATGAGAGGGTTAGGAAAAATGATTTGGTAAACAGAGAAGAGGTAGTAAAAGCTTTGCCGAAGATGAAAGCCGGCAAGGCAGCAGGTTTGGATGGTATTGCAGTGGAATTTATTAAAAAAGGGGGTGACTGTATTATTGACTGGTTGGTAAGGTTATTTAATGTATGTATGACTCATGGTGAGGTGCCTGAGGATTGGCGGAATGCGTGCATAGTGCCATTGTACAAAGGCAAAGGGGATAAGAGTGAGTGCTCAAATTACAGAGGTATAAGTTTGTTGAGTATTCCTGGTAAATTATATGGGAGGGTATTGATTGAGAGGGTGAAGGCATGTACAGAGCATCAGATTGGGGAAGAGCAGTGTGGTTTCAGAAGTGGTAGAGGATGTGTGGATCAGGTGTTTGCTTTGAAGAATGTATGTGAGAAATACTTAGAAAAGCAATTGGATTTGTATGTAGCATTTATGGATCTGGAGAAGGCATATGATAGAGTTGATAGAGATGCTCTGTGGAAGGTATTAAGAATATATGGTGTGGGAGGCAAGTTGTTAGAAGCAGTGAAAAGTTTTTATCGAGGATGTAAGGCATGTGTACGTGTAGGAAGAGAGGAAAGTGATTGGTTCTCAGTGAATGTAGGTTTGCGGCAGGGGTGTGTGATGTCTCCATGGTTGTTTAATTTGTTTATGGATGGGGTTGTTAGGGAGGTGAATGCAAGAGTTTTGGAAAGAGGGGCAAGTATGAAGTCTTTTGGGGATGAGAGAGCTTGGGAAGTGAGTCAGTTGTTGTTCGCTGATGATACAGCGCTGGTGGCTGATTCATGTGAGAAACTGCAGAAGCTGGTGACTGAGTTTGGTAAAGTGTGTGAAAGAAGAAAGTTAAGAGTAAATGTGAATAAGAGCAAGGTTATTAGGTACAGTAGGGTTGAGGGTCAAGTCAATTGGGAGGTAAGTTTGAATGGAGAAAAACTGGAGGAAGTAAAGTGTTTTAGATATCTGGGAGTGGATTTGGCAGCGGATGGAACCATGGAAGTGGAAGTGGATCATAGGGTGGGGGAGGGGGCGAATATTCTGGGAGCCTTGAAGAATGTGTGGAAGTCGAGAGCATTATCTCGGAAAGCAAAAAGGGGTATGTTTGAAGGAATAGTGGTTCCAACAATGATGTATGGTTGCGAGGCGTGGGCTATGGATAGAGTTGTGCGCAGGAGGGTGGAGGTGCTGGAAATGAGATGTTTGAGGACAATGTGTGGTGTGAGGTGGTTTGATCGAGTAAGTAACGTAAGGGTAAGAGAGATGTGTGGAAATAAAAAGAGCGTGGTTGAGAGAGCAGAAGAGGGTGTTTTGAAATGGTTTGGGCACATGGAGAGAATGAGTGAGGAAAGATTGACCAAGAGGATATATGTGTCGGAGGTGGAGGGAACGAGAAGTGGGAGACCAAATTGGAGGTGGAAAGATGGAGTGAAAAAGATTTTGTGTGATCGGGGCCTGAACATGCAGGAGGGTGAAAGGAGGGCAAGGAATAGAGTGAATTGGATCGATGTGGTATACCGGGGTTGACGTGCTGTCAGTGGGTTGAATCAGGGCATGTGAAGCGTCTGGGGTAAACCATGGAAAGCTGTGTAGGTATGTATATTTGCGTGTGTGGACGTATGTATATACATGTGTATGGGGGTGGGTTGGGCCATTTCTTTCGTGTGTTTCCTTGCGCTACCTCGCAAACGCGGGAGACAGCGACAAAGCAAAAAAGAAAAAAAAGACATATATATATATATATATATATATATATATATATATATATATATATATATATATATATATATATGTATATATATATATATATATATATATATATATATATATATATATATATATATATATATATATATATATATATATGTAGAGACATGTTAGACCAGGGTCGTCATCTTACACACACATATACGTCGGTAGAGACTTGACGTTTAGGGAAATACCGTGATACGTGTCATGTTATCGAAACTTCTGGAAGGCGACAGTACAATTATCATGACTACCTACCTAAACTTTTTTGAACGAAACCTTAAGGATTAGGTCAAAGGTCATACTCTTACACCTAATGACCGTACCATCGTGTTCCAGAGGTTTTTATCCTCTTTCATGGTTACATGTTCATTTGGAGTGTTGTTAGACACTACTTGCTCCACAGAGCATAACAAATTATATGGGTCTCCGGAGTTTACTGGTTAGCGTTGCTGATTATGAGTTTAGGCATGGGGCAGTCAGAGTTCGAATCCTGGGCGAGCTAGTTTGCTCACAGTTATGCCAGCTATTTGTGTGCCCTTTGGGACTTGTCGATGAATTAGATGCCTGACATGCTGAATTTTACACGCACACAACATACAAACAACCACACACACACACCCACACCACCCCCACACACACACACATATATAGATATATATTAATATATATATATATATTTTATTATAATAATTTGCTTTGCGCTGTCTCCCGCGTTTGCGAGGTAGCGCAAGGAAACAGACGAAAGAAATGCCACAATCCCCCCTTACAATGTCAACATACACGTCCCACACGCCAAATATACATAACTATACATCTCAATGTAAATATATATACACAGGCTGACTATACATATATAACAATGTTACATATGTCATAGTCTTCCTTTATTTATTCCTCCAGCCACCATGAAATAACATCCCCCTTCTCCCCCCCTCATGTTGTGCGAGGTAGCGCTAGGAGAAGACAACCAAAGGCCTTTGTACACACTCAGTCTCTAGTTGTCATGTAATAATACCCGAAACCACAGCTCCCTTTCCACATCCAGGCCCCACACAACTTTCCATGGTTTACCCCAGACGCTTCACATGCCCTGATTCAATCCATTGACAGCACGTCGACCCCGGTATACCACATCGATCCAATTCACTCTATTCCTTGCCCGCCTTTCACCCTCCTGCATGTTCAGGCCCCGATCACTCAAAATCTTTTTCACTCCATCTTTCCACCTCCAATTTGGTCTCCTACTTCTCGTTCCCTCCACCTCCGATACATATATCCTCTTGGTCAATCTTTCCTCACTCATTCTCTCCATGTGCCCAAACCATTTCAAAACACCCTCTTCTGCTCTCTCAACCACGCTATTTTTATTTCCACACAACTCTCTTACCCTTACTTTACTTACTCGATCAAACCTCCTCACACCACATATTGTCCTCAAACATCTCATTTCCAGCACATCCACCCTCCTGCGCACAACTCTATCCATATCCCACGCCTCGCAACCATACAACATTGTTGGAACCACTATTCCTTCAAACATACCCATTTTTGCTTTCCTAGATAATGTTCTCGACTTCCACACATTCTTCAAGACTCCCAGGATTTTCGCCCCCTCCCCCACCCTATGATTCACTTCAGCTTCTATGGTTCCATCCGCTGCCAGATCCATTCCCAGATATCTAAAACACTTTACTTCCTCCAGCTTTTCTGTTCAAACTTACCTCCCAATTGACTTGACCCTCAACACTACTGTACCTAATAACCTTGCTCTTATTCACATTTACTCCTAACTTTCTTCTTTCACACACTTTACCAAACTCAGTCACCAGCTTCTGCAGTTTCTCACATGAATCAGCCACCAGCGCTGTATCATCAGCGAACAACAACTGACTCACTTCCCAAGCTCTCTCATCCCCAACAGACTTCATACTTGCCCCTCTTTCCAAAACTCTTGCATTCACCTCCCTAACAACCCCATCCATAAACAAATTAAACAACCATGGAGACATCAAACACCCCTGCCGCAAACCTACATTCACTGAGAACCAATCACTTTCCTCTCTTCCTACACGTACACATGCCTTACATCCTCGATGAAAACTTTTCACTGCTTCTAACAACTTGCCTCCCACACCATATATTCTTAATACCTTCCACAGAGCATCTCTATCAACTCTATCATATGCCTTCTCCAGATCCATAAATGCTACATACAAATCCATTTGCTTTTCTAAGTATTTCTCACATACATTCTTCAAAGCAAACACCTGATCCACACATCCTCTACCACTTCTGAAACCACACTGCTCTTCCCCAATCTGATGCTCTTTACATGCCTTCACCCTCTCAATCAATACCCTCCCATATAATTTCCCAGGAATACTCAACAAACTTATACCTCTGTAATTTGAGCACTCACTCTTATCCCCTTTGCCTTTGTACAATGGCACTATGCAAGCATTCCGCCAATCTTCAGGCACCTCACAATGAATCATACATACATTAAATAACCTTACCAACCAGTCAACAATACAGTCATCCCCTTTTTAATAAATTCCACTGCAATACCATCCAAGCCTACTGCCTTGCCGGCTTTCATCTTCCGCAAAGCTTTTACTACCTCTTCTCTGTTTACCAAATCAATTTCCCTAACCCTCTCACTTTGCACACCACCTCGACCAAAAAACCCTATATCTGCCACTCTATCATCAAACACATTCAACAAACCTTCAAAATACTCACTCCATCTCCTTCTCAGATCACCACTACTTGTTATCACCTCCCCATTAGCCCCCTTCACTGAAGTTCCCATTTGCTCCCTTGTCTTACGCACTTTATTTACCTCCTTCCAGAACATCTTTTTTTTTTTTTTTTTTTTTTTTTTTTTCCCAAAAGGAGGAACAGAGAATTGGGCCAGGTGAGGGTATTCCCTCAAAGGCCCAGTCCTCTGTTCTTAACGCTACCTCGCTAATGCGGGAAATGGCGAATAGTTTGAAAGAAAGAAAGAATATATATATATATATATATATATATATATATATATATATATATATATATATATATATATGTTCGCAATTTCAAGTGTTAGCGAGGAAGCGCCAAGAACAGACGAAGTGGCCTCTTTCGGCAGCATCACCTTGTAGCTGTCATATATAATGCCCTGAGACCAGAGCTTCCCTCTTCACAGTCAGGCCCCACCGACCTTTCCGTGGTTTTCCCCGACCGCTTCATACGTCCTGGTTCAGCCCCATTGACGGAACGTCGTTCCAGGATACCACATCGCTCCTATTAGCTTTATCCATGGCAGCGCCCTCCTGCATGTTCAGAGCCTTCAAAGCATCTTTCACCCTATCTTTCGACCTCCTTGGTTCTCCATTTTCTTTCTTCTTTCCACTTCTGACATGTGTTAGAAAGAAAATGTTTGATGCTATTAATGGTGTAGTGAGAGTTGATCGAAAACGACAGGAGAAACTGGACAGGGTGTGCAAAAATGATTTGGACTTTTTATTTCATTAGCATCTCTGTGTGAACGTTTCGATCCGAGTCCGTCAAATCAACTTTAGGAGCGTGTGGAGAGGTCATTGGAGCCATTAGGAACGACTGCGGGTAGGTGGGTGAGGCTGGTTAATACTAGTAGGTGGACGTGCATGTAGCGCTGCGCCCTCATTGGTTGTAGTAATCTATCTTGGCCCGTGTTCTGGTTGTGGAGTATTTGGCTGTTGTCCCTTGACGATTGGTGCTTCAGCGATACATGTTCGTGGCGCAGTACCCTCGTAGGGCAGTGTTATGCTTCCTGGTAACATGTACTTGGATGGAGCCTTCTTGTGTGTGTAGGGGTAGGGTAAGTCTCGTGGATAGTGTACAGGTTGTGGTTCCCGCATGAGTCATGTTAGCATGGAGCTCGCGGTCTCCTTGTTGACATTTGAATTCATAAACTACGTTGGATTCTTGTAATGTCTTATGTTTTTTTTTTTTTTTTTTTTTTTTTTTTACAGCTGGATTGATATGACGAGGTTGCTTAGTTTTTTGTAGATGATAGCTTGACTTTGTTGTCTTATATTATATTATATATATATATATATATATATATATATATATATATATATATATATATATATATATATATATATATATCACGCGGACCACTGTAACTTCTTGCAATATATATTACGTATATAAGATAGCCTTGATTAGGGCATTCGTTTGCCTGTGCCGTCTCGGCTGCCATGTACAAGGGAATCATTTTGTTCAATATGGTGAGCGAGCCATCATATGTGGGAACAAAGGGCGTGAGCAGCTGACTGGCTAACTTACCCAGGTATTCTTGGTTGGTCTTCGTTCACAGTGGCAGCCAACCCAGTTGACAGGCACCACTGAAAAGATAACTGTCACTATTTGCACCCTCTTCCAACACCATGTTTTCAACCAGCACAGTGAACCAGGAACCTTTGTAGAAGTATCAGTCATCTTTGTGGATGAGGTGTATCCATCTTGGCCATGTCAGCAGGGGAGGTCGGACGTAGGCTGGACATGAGGAAGGTCTACACCATTCCAGGTCAAGCATAACACTTCGATTGTGGAATGCGGGGTCCCTTACCCGAGCCAGACGGATTTCTCTTGACTCATATATATATATGTGTGTGTGTGTGTGTGTGTGTGTGTGTGTGTGTGTGTGTCGGAGGTGGAGGGAACGAGGAGAAGTGGAAGACCAAATTGGAGGTGGAAAGATGGAGTGAAAAAGATTTTGTGTGATCGGGGCCTGAACATGCAGGAGGGTGAAAGGAGGGCAAGGAATAGAGTGAATTGGATCGATGTGGTATACCGGGGTTGACGTGCTGTCAGTGGATTGAATCAGGGCATGTGAAGCGTCTGGGGTAAACCATGGAAAGCTGTGTAGGTATGTATATTTGCGTGTGTGGACGTATGTATATACATGTGTATGGGGGTGGTTTGGGCCATTTCTTTCGTCTGTTTCCTTGCGCTACCTCGCAAACGCGGGAGACAGCGACAAAAAAAATATATATATATATATATATATATATATATATATATATATATATATATATATATATATATATATATATATATATCTGCAACTCACCATGAACCACTGGTGACATTTCTGTGGGACCAGTCATGGCAGGTATAATGAAGGTGGTGTTAATCCGAGCGGTGTCGCCTTCCAGAGCAGATTTATTCTGCCGGGCGCCAGTCCTGGTTTGTTGCTTTGGGTAGACGAGACGGTCAGGTACCAGGCCTGCGCCAGGTACCAAGGACGGAGCGGCCAGGCACCACCAGTCCAGTCACGCTGCACGAGGCAGTCAAGGCGGATGGGGTAGCACCATCTGAGGAGGGTTGTTGGTGGTCGTGTGGGATGCATGCCACCACCTCCGTCAATGTTGACTGAGAGGGACATGCTAAGCCCAACCGTTGAGTCACGACTGTGTGATGAGGGCGGGCAGGAGGGGCCCCAAGCGTCAGTATCGATCTAGATCTTGGGGGCGATATCTTTGTACAGGTTAGATGAGGGTAGACGAAGGGAGCAGGTAGCTAGGAGGTACCGATCATTGCCAAGAGGGCGACGAGCCCGACATATACACAGTGCTTCTGAGGGTCTCCACTTCGTTTGAACATAATATGGGGAGGTCGAGGATCTTGAAGGGGCCAGATGCCAGTATCATTTGCTCGGCTGTCGCTCTTCTCGAGCTTAGAAAGTTTTCTAGTCATCTTGACCACATTAAGAGAACAGGAAAGTGAGTTGTTGTCACTTGTCTTAACTACTGATTATCATCAGCTTTACCATCTTGGAAGTCTCCCAACAATGATGCACCACCGCTCGCGTCGCCTCAGTGAGTTAGTCAACTGTCAGGGTCGCTGGAGGAGCATACCACAGCCACAGGAACCTCCAGCTGACACTCCTTCTTCAGCGGTTTTACATTAGTACTCACGAATAAGCATTCGGCATCGGGTATCTTTTCAGGGTAGATTTCCATCCACCACTACCTTCCTAGCATTAGCGAGTGGCTTACATAAGGCATTGTGAAGCGGGATACCAACAGACTTTACCGTATGATCGACAGAAAACTTGGCGAATGAGAGCCAAACTCCCACGAAACGTTCGGGCCGCCAGGGGAAAACAACGGCTGAACAAAATTGTTTTAAATCTTCGCGCACGACTCTCGGGTACGACTGCTTGATCTTCTTCCACCCGACCCTTGAGGCTTGGGTTGGCATTGGACCTGATCTTGAAGGGATTACATTAAAGGCCAAGTCATCATACCCAAGGGCCGTGCTGAAGGTATCATGAACCATATTTGCCTCCATCCCTGGTACTCCTCACCCATAGCTATCTCTCTCCCCTCCTCCCCCCACTAATACCCATCCCTTACCCCTTATATTACCGAGGCACACTGAGGTAACAGCTGTGGCTGACTGTTTAGCATATGGTAACTGATGATGGATCCTAGCCGTTTAATAATCCTTTACCGTTACTCCTGCGTAATCTGTGACTGCTTGTTACATATAGGGGCTTCAGCCTCTATGTATATAGTTCCCTCTGCCACAGAATATGTTTGTTGATGAGCCAGGGATGTGCCAGGCTATTATCTCTTATGATTACATCGTTTGAATTGACATTGTGTTTGGTATCTCATCACGTAAACATATTCCATGGAGCATGTGATATTGATTGCCAGCCCAACATTGAAAATTTGGCATCCTGGGTAGGTAGATGGTCCCACGACTTACTTACCTTGGACATTACAGCATTGGTCACACCTCTGTGGCTTGTAGATGAGGCTGTCGAAGGAGCATTCGTGGGTACAGTTGACACCGGCACAGGTTGAGGCGGCCACAGGGAGGGCCAAGCAGACCACCAGCAGAATGCATACGGCCATCAGCATTGGGCGAGCACTGCCTTCTCTCGGGGCCCGTGGCGGGGTCATGGTGATCATGGGGTTAACCTCCTCAGCGGTAGTGACTGACGTCCACTCTGCTACTCACACAACTTTCTGTTTTCCATTACTTATTTACCTCTTGCAAGCCATGGTTTGCCTGTCTCTTTAAGTTATAGCTTGCAGGGAAATTATTTGGTTATCAGATCACTCACTTTCTTTAATGCGTTCTGTTATGTGTCTTAGAATTCCCTGGAACTGTAAGGTATAGGATTAAAACAAGATGACATAACATATAGCAGGAAATTCATTCCTCGGAATAAGGTCATTTTAATCGTATACGGTCCCGATGTCTCGACCAACAGGAGGGAGCAGTAAAGGAAAACTTGATCAAGCCAAGAACGTGACACTCCATATTCGACTCGAGCTTCTCCGTTGAGAAGCGGCAGGAGTTTAAAGGTTGGCTGGTTACATGGGCCTCAGGCCTCATATCAGCTAGGCTTCATATGGCCGTCAACATCATAAACAGTCGAGTACTCTTGAACATCTTGAAACGTCTTCTAATACCTTATCACACTATGTATGTGGCCCTTGATTGAGGATGACCTCACCGGATTATGATGATTTGGTTCTCGTATCGTGAAACTAATGTGCGTAATTATTGTTACACAACCTAGAAGAGTGTTGATTTTCATAAGGTTATCTTGGAAAATCGTTGTCGGCATGTGATATTCTGTTGTCAAATGTACCATTTTATTGCTATTAATGACAGTTGTCACGCAGCTAAACTGATCATGTTTACGTACATTCCAAGTAAGTAATTCTTCGACTTTTCTTAGATAACTAGTCATTAAAAACGTCATAAAAACCCTGAACACACACACACACGCACACACACACACACACACACACGCGTTGAAAAAGTTTTAGACTTGTCAGATTATTACAGATTCAAGAAACTCAGATCTTGACTGGCATTCGGTTTTGTTCTGCCTATTCAACGATTTAAAAAAAAAAAAATGCTAGACTTAGTTAAGACAATTCTTTACTTACGTAAATACGATCGCTGACTTTTCGAGCAAATTTCTGAGATATTTCGAAGTGGTTGGAAGACGATGTGTAAACACGAACAAGTTAAACAACAAAACTGGTAAACACTGCTCAACCAACGTGCGAGAATATTAGTTTCGTACACAAAATTTACTTTCACATTTTTGGATGCGTTTCATCAGCATTGGCAGGTAACATCTGATTCTAGAAAGTTGTTAGCGACTTGTTTGTGTGTAAGTAACCGTAGGGGCTGGTATAGCAGCTAGTTGAAACCCTGGTGAAAATGGTCTTTTAAATGGTCGGTCGCTGTGGCTTGTGACCACACCCCAAGCAACATGTCCCGCGCCGTGATCACTTAGAGGCAACTGACGGACTCGTATGTTTGCAGAGCTGGTGACCATCACGTCAGGAAAGCTGCAGCAGAGGTGGCGACCCTGCTGGTAACCACTCTGGAGAGGCTGGAGAAAGCTATCTTGCCAGACACAGGAACTGGTAAAAGGACAAAGCGCTTCTCTCCAGCCCGTGGGAGGTAGTAGGTCAACCCACACCCGCTCACATACCATTCCCTCTCGATTTATTCAAGTTAGGTCACGCACCCCTGGCACTCTCTCTAGTGAATTTTGTCTTTTTCTCTTGTCTTTTAATCTTATATTCAAAACAGTTTCCTTTATGTGACATATGTACTTATCCGTAAAGCAGAGAGAAAAAAAACTCGAATTACGAGGTAAATTGTTTCGGGTAGGGTCTTGCATAAATTTCTGCAAGGAGCCAGAGACCTTATGATCACAGCAGCTGGCACGGGGCTGGCTGGGAAGTGGACCCAGAACAAGTCGTCGAACAAAGAAATGACGAGTGATCGGTAATTAACATACAGCACTGTACTCTGTAATGTTTCAGTAAGTTTATTGTATCTTCAACTCGAGCGTGAACACCGAAACTCCGAAAATTCTAGCATAAACCACTCTTAACGAATGTAATTTGTGTGTGTGTGTGTGTGTGTTGTCTGAAGGTCGTCAGCGGGAGAGGCCAAACTTAACTGCGTCGATTCTTTTCCTTAGCCACTACAAGGCCGTTCTACTGCACCGCCCACCCAGTCAACCACCTTCACCAACCACTTTCCCACAGTGTATGAGAATATTGACGATTACGCTCCTCAGGTTTAACATTATAACTGCATATTCAGCGATCTAAGTATAAAGACAAATCATTAGGGTGTAAAATACGACTGCCTCGTCTGCTGTGGCGTAGAGGAATTCGGATGAACGATGCACAACAAAAACCTCAAGTTGGAATTCATAAGCTATCTGGTGTGTGTGAAGGACATTACACATTCCACCAATTGATGGCGTGGGGAGGACGAGAATGTGAGAACTCTAGCATTTTTTTTTTTTTCTAAACGGCTTTAAAGAGAACGTTATTATAATTAGTGATATTTCTGTTTACGAATGAATACTAAGAAATCCATATTGGTCGTGTACAGCCTAGCCTCATTGAGCAGCCACAGCTTAGTGACTTCGAATTCTTTGATATCTTAAAAAAAAAATGAAAAATTGAGTTTAATTTTTAATACCGGAAGAAATGAACTAAGCATTCGTTGAAATAATGACAGTTGCATACTATAGACATGTTACTCTTGATAGTTATTTTTCTACCGTTGATTTCGTAAACCCCCGAGACCAGATTTCCCTATAACTGTGATCGAAAGACCAGTTTCCTACAATCGTGGTTGAAGTATTAACTGGGTTAGTTCTTATTGGAACAAGTTCTCGTGAGAACGCTAATACTGAATGCCATCTCGTCATTCATATCCAGATAGAAATGTATGAGGTAAACTGGCAAAGTGAAATAGTACGAAATAATTTTCATCACATTGAATGAATGAACATTGCCGCTGGCTCCAGGTATGTGTATGGGTTATGCAAGAGTATTTATGTTCTTGAAATTGAACAACTGAGACAGGTATTCAGATTTTTTTTTACTGGCCATTATAAGTTGGCCTTGAAGGCCCTAATGATCCATGGTCGTCGGCAAGTCGATGATCCAAATAACGAATTATGCACATGTGTGGTGCTGTGGACAGTTTTATTCTGAGTTGGGTTTATCTTTTATCAACTTGATATAATGGTAGCTCTTGAAAGTATTATTTCATTAGATACTTATAAACTCTCTTGCGCGAAAATCCGCTTTTAAAATTCCGTAAGATGCATAGCTATTTGCTCCTATACTTGAAGAGCAGTTATTAATACGGTTAATGAAATGAACGCAATATTCTAGGAATATGACCAATGTATTGTATGTAGTTGATTACCTCTAAAGGGGAACATTATTTTTATGTGCACATATTAATTTAGATGTTACTGGAAATGTCGAGCATTAAAAAGAACTTGAAAACATTCGTTTCCCCTTGGGTACGATGGTACTAAATGAAAGACGTATGTATTATGTGAAATGCAAATAGCTATGAAGTCTCTTTCTACCGAGGTCATACTATTGTTTGTTGCGGTACTTTAACACAACGGTTGGCGGGTTATGGACACCACTCGACATTAAACCCCTTCAGTCCATCTGCGGTTGATACACTGGTTTGTAAGTAGCCACCCACTACCTACCCGCCTGTGTGTCGGGAGGGTTACTGACGACTGTGTGTAGTGAGCCAGAGCATTTGTAGCCTCCACGGTTCACTTCTTTAGCCCACGTTGCTGTCTTTTCTTTCTGTTTCATCCACACATGGGCTGCTGGCTTTCAGTCCACAAACATACAATGTTCACCTCACACACAGCAGTTGAAAACACATATATACATACAAGGTTAAGAGACGGGGGCAACATGAGGGTAAAAATCTCAAAACATACAAAAAGTATTCCAGTACTGGAATTTCTACATGTACAAAGTTTTCGGTGAGACTTAGTGTGAAAATATTTAGACACAATAACAAAAGTATACAGTACTTAGGTAACCTAACAAGTTTGATCTGTTGTAGTGACACGATTATAAGGAATGTTACGAAATAGGGTACTCAGGTAATCAGGCCAGCGGCATAGTTTCCTTATTAATCTTAACTCATGCTCAAGGAATTACACATTACTTGGAATAAGGGTTCGTGATGGATAGTCATAATTCGAACATCGTGAACTTGGTTATCGTATTTCTGATTACTAGTTCGTTGAAGACTGTAGGGGTAAGGGCAAAGGTGAGATACGAGATGCCACAGGTGGTCTTACAGCCACATGAGACTCAGCTGTAAGTTTGAATTTGTGCGGTGTCTTCCCTTGTTGTGGCGTGGTGGCCGAAGCTTATCCAACACCCACATCTTGCTATAATGGTACGACATAAACAAAGTGGAAGTACCGGTAGCTTAGTGTCTTGGAGGAGGAACGTGCACCGCCACCTGAACCGTCAGCAGAGCGGGTCGAGGTCCACCTCAGGGTTCTCGTGTCACCATGAATCACAACATTCCAACCTGTCACTGTTACATTTAATACTCTCACGCGACTAGTAATGTAAACACAGCGAGAATGAGTCACGGTTAGCTTGTACCATCACCAGTAGCAAGAGCAGATTTCGGTCCTCACCTCATGAGCTTATAAGAACGGTTAATCTTAATACTGCTATACGGTACTTCATTCTGTAGTTTGGTTTTGAAAATGAATAATCATGACTGTACAATATGAGGAACATTACGTGGTACCTTAAAGTAAGGCGGAGGGGAAGAAGGGCCGTGCTTAAGCGAGAGGCCTGAACTAGGCTGAGGTGGATCTTACACAACAAGCGGAAAGAAGTTAATGGGGGAGTGTGTGTACAGTGACCATCTTGGCGCGGGAACCTCGGGAGGCGAGGTGGTCGCCGTGTGGTTGGCGGGAGAGGCTTCCTGGAAGTGGTGGCGGAACTCTTCAAGTTACACACTGCTGTGGGTCGGGCCGAGCGTGACCCGCTGGGGCTACCATCACTAAAGGCCAAATTGTAAGTCACCGGGAATATGTTCATGTTAGTACTGGTGGTCGTATGTGTGTGTGTGAGTACACCTGCCAGTGCAGTACATGCAGGGGTGGTGCGGGAGGCGACTGTTCATCAACACCATCACTGACTTTCCCCAGCAATACTCATGTCACATTTCACGTCACGATACCGTCACCACACTACCGTCACGGGCCAACGACCACCACTCACTCACGTCCTGATGACGCCGGTTGTCACTTTTTTTTCCATCACTTGCAGAGGACTGGAGGGAGCGACACTCCTCACTGGCTGTCTGATCCTCACTGCTCGCTCAGGCCTCAGGTGCTTCAGGAATTTATGTTGGTAACATGTTGCTTTTCAAGGGAACACAGTGTAGCCACACAGAGCAGGTAATACCGCCTGGTAATGCTGCCGGGCATCATGACTTGTATATGAATGAATATAATGGGTACTACATTCTGCTAGAGAAGTCTGCATTTATATAACAAATTGTTATTTTAAGAGTGATCAGCAACTCGGCGGTGACGTCACGACTTCCTCCAACTTACCTGTCGCCTCACCCGTCCCTCCCGCCACACCTGTAGCATCACCCACCTCCCCCGTCTCACACCACAATACCTATAAAGCCGTAGCTCATGCCACCCCCGTCTATCGTACGGCGAACATTAATCACTCTTATCATGATTTATCGCCATCCGTGGCTACTACTTACTACATTCTGCAGATTTAAAACAAGTCTATGAAGTTTACTTTTGATTTCGTAACGTTGGCCATTCTTTCGTTTCGAAGTCTTGAAAGTCTGGAAACCGCTGCGCGCGAACACTTCCTACAGAAGGGGATCACTGTCGACCAACTTGGCAAATTCGACCTGGAACATTTTACTGGCCAGACAAGGGAATGTGGAGGGATACGGTGAGGTTCCCTTGCATCCACCAGTGTCCAAGGCATCCCAACACCCAGCCCACTCGTACCGTCCACCCTGGCTCGGGTTGTCTCTGTAGGATACCTTCTGGGCAGCGTTGAAGTCCTCGACCGGACGGTCGACCATCAACACTCCGCGAGCCCAGGTGTGTGTGTGTGTGGTATACGTGTGTAAGCACACGATTCCCGGGAGGAATTCAGTACCAGTTAAATGCGTATGACTCACGACGCAAGTGTCTGGGCATGTGGACGGTACTAGTTATCCGTAAACACCTTCCTTGTCTGATTGTGAGATTTGAAGTGGATCATTTTATTGCTTTGTCTGGTTATGAGATTATAGGTGGCTCTAAACTACGAGTGTAGGGAAACTGTAAGCAAATTAGGTGAAAAATATCACACAAGTGCTACCTACCAAACAATTCAGTTAGGAACTGTAAGTACCACCCAGTAAACATGATATAGGAAGTGTAAGTACCACCCAGTAAACATGATATAGGAAGTGTAAGTACCACCCAGTAAACACCATATAGGACGAGTAAGTACCACCCAGTAAACATCATATAGGAAGTGTAAGTACCACCCAGTAAACACCATATAGGAAGTGTAAGTACCACCCAGTAAACATCATATAGGAAGTGTAAGTACCACCCAGTAAACATCAAATAGGAAGTGTAAGTACCACTCAGTAAACATGATATAGGAAGTGTAAGTACCAGCCAGTAAACATGATATAGGAAGTGTAAGTACCACCCAGTAAACACCATATAGGAAGTGTAAGTACCACCCAGTAAACATGATATAGGAAGTGTAAGTACCACCCAGTAAACACCATATAGGAAGTGTAAGTACCACCCAGTAAACATCATATAGGAAGTGTAAGTACCACCCAGTAAACATCATACAGGAAGTGTAAGTGCCACCCAGTAAACATGATATAGGAAGTGTAAGTACCACCCAGTAAACATGATATAGGAAGTGTAAGTACCACCCAGTAAACATCATATAGGAAGTGTAAGTACCACCCAGTAAACATCATACAGGAAGTGTAAGTACCACCCAGTAAACATGATATAGGAAGTGTAAGTACCACCCAGTAAACATGATATAGGAAGTGTAAGTACCACCCAGTAAACATGATATAGGAAGTGTAAGTACCACCCAGTAAACACCATATAGGAAGTGTAAGTACCACCCAGTAAACATCATATAGGAAGTGTAAGTACCACCCAGTAAACATCATATATGAAGTGTAAGTACCACCAGTAAACACCATATAGGAAGTGTAAGTACCACCCAGTAAACATGATATAGGAAGTGTAAGTACCATCCAGTAAACATCATATGGGAAGTGTAAGTACCACCCAGTAAACATCATATGGGAAGTGTACCACCCAGTAAACATGATATAGGAAGTGTAAGTACCACCCAGTAAACATGATATAGGAAGTGTAAGTACCACCCAGTAAACACCATATAGGAAGTGTAAGTACCACCCAGTAAACATCATATAGGAAGTGTAAGTACCACCCAGTAAACATCATACAGGAAGTGTAAGTACCACCCAGTAAACATGATATACGAAGTGTAAGTACCACCCAGTAAACATGATATAGGAAGTGTAAGTACCATCCAGTAAACATCATATGGGAAGTGTAAGTACCACCCAGTAAACATCATATGGGAAGTGTACCACCCAGTAAACATGATATAGGAAGTGTAAGTACCACCCAGTAAACATGACATAGGAAGTGTAAGTACCACCCAGTAAACATGACATAGGAAGTGTAAGTACCACCCAGTAAACACCATATAGGAAGTGTAAGTACCACCCAGTAAACATCATATAGGAAGTGTAAGTACCACCCAGTAAACATCATATAGGAAGTGTAAGTACCACCCAGTAAACACCATATAGGAAGTGTAAGTACCACCCAGTAAACATTATATAGGAAGTGTAAGTACCACCCAGTAAATATGATATAGGAAGTGTAAGTACCACCCAGTAAACATGATATAGGAAGTGTAAGTACCACCCAAACATGATATAGGAAGTGTAAGTACCACCCAGTAAACATGATATAGGAAGTGTACGTACCACCCAGTAAACACCATATAGGAAGTGTAAGTACCACCCAGTAAACATGATATAGGAAGTGTAAGTACCACCCAGTAAACATGATATAGGAAGTGTAAGTACCACCCAGTAAACATGATATAGGAAGTGTAAGTACCACCCAGTAAACAACATACAGGAAGTGTAAGTACCACCCAGTAAACACCATATAGGAAGTGTAAGTACCACCCAGTATCATATAGGAAGTGTAAGTACCACCCAGTAAACATCATATAGGAAGTGTAAGAACCACCCAGTAAACATCATATAGGAAGTGTAAGTACCACCCAGTAAACATCATATAGGAAGTGTAAGTACCACCCAGTAAACATCATATAGGAAGTGTAAGTACCACCCAGTAAACATCATATAGGAAGTGTAAGTACCACCCAGTAAACATCATATAGGAAGTGTAAGTACCACCCAGTAAACATCATATAGGAAGTGTAAGTACCACCCAGTAAGTATCATATAGGAAGTGTAAGTACCACCCAGTAAACATCATATAGGAAGTGTAAGAACCACCTAATAAACATCATAGAGGAAGTGTAAGTACCAACCACTAAACATCATATAGGAAGTACAAGTACCACCCAGTAAACATCATATAGGAAGTGTAAGTACCACCCTGTAAACATCATATAGGAAGTGTAAGAACCACCTAGTAAACATTATATAGGAAGTGTAAGTACCTAAACATGTACATATATATACACATGTACATAATTCATACTGTCTGCCCTTATGCATTCCCGTCGATACCCCGCCACACATGAAATGAAAACGCCTTCCCTCCCGCATGTGCGCGAGGTAGCGCTGGGAAAGACAACAAAGGCCATATTCGTTCACACTGTCTCTAGCTGTCATGTATAATGCATCGACACCACAGCGCCCTTTCCACATCCAGGCCCCACACAACTTTCCAAGGCAAGGCATCAGGTTTGGATGGTATTTCAGTGGAATTTATTAAAAAAGAGGGTGTCTGTATTGTTGACTGGTTGATAAGGTTATTTAATGTCTGTATGACTCATGGTGAGGTGCCTGAGGATTGGTGGAATGCTTGCATAGTGCCATTGTACAAAGGCAAACGGGATAAAAGTGAGTGCTCAAATTACAGAGGTATAAGTTTGTTGAGTATTCCTGGGAAATTATAGGGGAGGGTATTGATTGAGAGGGTGAACGCATGTACAGAGCATCCGATTGGGGAAGAGCAGTGTGGTTTCAGAAGTGGTAGAGGATGTGTGGATCAGGTGTTTGCTTTGAAGATTGTATGTGAGAAATACTTAGAAAAGCAAATGGATTTGTATGGAGCTTTTATGATTTTGGAGAAGGCATATGATAAAGTTGATAGAGATGCTCTGTGAAGGTATTAAGAATATATGGTGTGGGAGGCAAGTTGTTAGAAACAGTGAAGAGTTTTTATCTAGGATGTAAGGCATGTGTACGTGCAGGAAGAGAGGAAAGTGATTGGTTCTCAGTGAATGTAGGTTTGCAACAGGGGTGTGTGATGTCTCCATGGTTATTTAATTTGTTTGTGGATGGGGTTGTTAAGGAGGTGAATGTAAGAGTTTTGGAAAGAGGGGCAAGTATGCAGTCTGTTGTGGATGAGAGAGCTTGGGAAGTGAGTCAGTTGTTGTTTGCTGATGATACAGCACTGGTGGCTGATTCGTGTGAGAAACTACAAAAGCTGGTGAATGAGTTTGGTAAAGTGTGTGAAAGAAGAAAGCTGAGAGTAAATGTGAAACGAGTAAGGTTATTAGGTACAGTAGGGTTGAGGGACAAGTCAATTGGGAGGTAAGTTTGAAATGAGAAAAACTGGAGGATTTAAGTGTTTTAGATATCTGGGAGTGGATTTGGCAGCGGATGGAACCATGGAAGCGGAAGTGAATCATAGGGTGGGGGAGGGGGTGAAAGTTCTGTGAGCATTGAAGAATGTGTGGAAGTCAAGAACATTATCTCAGAAAGCAAAAATGGGTATGTTTGAAGGAATAGTGGTTCCAACAATGTTATATGGTTGCAAGGCGTGGGCTATAGGTGGAGTTGTGCGAAGGAGGGTGGATGTGCTGGAAATGAGATGTTTTGAGGACAATATGTGGTATGAGTTGGTTTGACCGAGTAAGTAATACTAGGGTAAGAGAGATGTGTGGTAATAAAAAGAGGGGGCCTGGATGTGGAGGGGGAGCTGTGGTTTCGGGCATTACTGCGTGACAGCTGGAGACTAAGAGTGAACGAATGGGGCCTTTGTTGTCTTTTCCTAGCGCTACCTCGCACACATGAGGGGGGAGGGGGATGTTATTCCATGTGTGGTGAGGTGGCGATGGGAATGAATAGAGGCAGACAGTGTGAATTGTGTGCATGTGTATATATGTATGTGTCTGTGTGTGTATATATATGCGTACATTGAGATGTATGGGTATGTATATTTGCGTGTGTGGACGTGTATGTATGTACATATGTATGGCGGTGTGTTGGGCCATTTCTTTCGTCTGTTTCCTTGCGCTACCTTGCAAACGCGAGAGACAGCGACAAAGCAAAATAAATAAAATAATATAAATAATATATATATACACATACATATGAATAAAGTGCATATGAATACGCACCTTCATAGAACATACAAACCTCCAACAACCAGGATTGAACCCGGGACCCTTGTGCCAAAGACAGGAATGCTACCGCTAGGCTAGGCCCATAGCCTAGCGGTAGCATTCCCGTCTTTGGCGCAAGGGTCCCGGGTTCGAACCTGGTTGTTGGAGGTTTGTTATATTTTTTATATTTTTATTATTCTGCTTTGTCGCTGTCTCCCACGTTAGTGAGGTAGCGCAAGGAAACAGACGAAAGAATGGCCCAACCCACCCACATACACATGTATATACATACATGTCCACACATGCAAATATACATACCTATACATCTCAATGTTACACATATATATACTCACACAGACATATACATATATACACATATACATAATTCATACTGTCTGCCTTTATTTATTCCCATCGCCACCTTGCCACACATGGAATAACAATCCCCTCCCCCCTCATGTGTGCAAGGTAGCACTAGGAAAAGACAACAAAGACCCCATTTGTTCACACTCAGTCTCTAGCTGTCATGTATAATGCACTGAAACCACAGCTCCCTTTCCACATCCATGCCCCACGGAACTTTCCATGGTTTACCCCAGACGCTTCACATGCCCTGGTTCAATCCATTGACAGCACATCGACCCCGGTAAACCACATCGTTCCAATTCACTCTATTCCTTGCATGCCTTTCACCCTCCTGCATGTTCAGGCCCTGATCACTCAAAATCTTTTTCACTCCATCTTTCCACCTCCAATTTGGTCTCCCACTTCTCCTCAATTCCTCCACCTCTGACACATATATCCTCTTGGTCAATCTTTCCTCACTCATTCTCTCCATGTGACCAAACCATTTCAAAACACCCTTTTCTGCTCTCTCAACCACACTCTTTTTATTACCACACATCTCTCTTACCCTGTTATTACTTACTCGATCAAACCACCTCACACCACATATTATCCTCAAACATCTCATTTCCAGCACATCCACCCTCCTCCGGACAAGTTTATCTATAGCCCACACCTCAGAACCATATAACATTGTTGGAACCACTATTCCTCCTCCAAACATACCCATTTTTGCTTTCCGAGATAATGTTCTCGACTTCCACACATTCTTCAACGCTCCCAGAACTTTTGCCCCCTCCCCCACCCTATATATATATATATATATATATTTTATCCCTGGGGATAGGGGATTAAGAATACTTCCCACGTATTCCCTGCGTGTCGTAGAAGGCGACTAAAAGGGGAGGGAGCGGGGGGCTGGAAATCCTCCCCTCTCGTTTTTTTTTTTCTTTTTTTTTCAATATTCCAAAAGAAGGAACAGAGAATTGGGCCAGGTGAGGGTATTCCCTCAAAGGCCGAGTCCTCTGTTCTTAACGCTACCTCGCTAATGCGGGATATGGCGAATAGTTTGAAAGAAGAAAGAAGATATATATATATATATATTCTTTTTTTTTTTTTTTTTATACCTCGTCGCTGTCTCCCGCGTTTGCGAGGTAGCGCAAGGAAACAGACGAAAGAAACGGCCCAACCCCCCCCATACACATGTACATACACACGTCCACACACGCAAATATACATACCTACACAGCTTTCCATGGTTTACCCCGGACGCTTCACATGCCCTGATTCAATCCACTGACAGCACGTCAACCCCTGTATACCACATCGCTCCAATTCACTCTATTCCTTGCCCTCCTTTCACCCTCCTGCATGTTCAGGCCCCGATCACACAAAATCCTTTTCACTCCATCTTTCCACCTCCAATTTGGTCTCCCTCTTCTCCTCGTTCCCTCCACCTCCGACACATATATCCTCTTGGCCAATCTTTCCTCACTCATTCTCTCCATGTGCCCAAACCATTTCAAAACACCCTCTTCTGCTCTCTCAACCACGCTCTTTTTATTTCCACACATCTCTCTTACCCTTACGTTACTTACTCGATCAAACCACCTCACACCACACATTGTCCTCAAACATCTCATTTCCAGCACATCCATCCTCCTGCGAACAACTCTATCCATAGCCCACGCCTCGCAACCATACAACATTGTTGGAACCACTATTCCTTCAAACATACCCATTTTTGCTTTCCGGGATAATGTTCTCGACTTCCACACATTTTTCAAGGCTCCCAAAATTTTCGCCCCCTCCCCCACCCTATGATCCACTTCCGCTTCCATGGTTCCATCCGCTGACAGATCCACTCCCAGATATCTAAAACACTTCACTTCCTCCAGTTTTTCTCCATTCAAACTCGCGTGTCGTAGAAAGCGACTAGAGGGGACGGGAGCGGGGGGCCGGAAATCCTCCCCTCCTTGTATTAACTTTCTAAAATGGGATATATATATATATATATATATATATATATATATATATATATATATATATATTGGACAGGATCACAATTTTGCGCGTGATCAAGATATTCCTATGAGTTCACAGGGAAAGGAATCACGATAAGTTCCCAAGTGCACTTTTGTGTAATAATCACATCATCAGGGGAGACACGAGAGAAATATAACAGTCAGTTGATATACAGTGAAGAGACGAAGCGATTGTCCAAGATAGACAACGAGCATTCATAAATGTATAATTTTACAAGTTTTATCAACAATAAAGTTATCTAATTTGTATAGACCATCACTAATATTAAGATTATAATTCTTTGTATATTTTATAATAGAAGATTCAATGATATTTCTCGTGGTAATAGAGTTAGAGTTAATAACTGAGATGGCATTACTCCAGTCAATGCAATGATCATAGTTTTTACCGTGATTAAACAAGGCATTTAATTCTTGTCCTGTTCTTATACTATATTTATGTTGCTTAAGTCTAACAGAAAGATCCTTACCAGTCTGCCCAACAGGGAAGCCAGCTGTGTTGATGTCACAAAGTCTTTTTGTAATTTAGAGAAATACAGTAATTTAACTAATGATGAAACTAATATCTGTAAGGGTTTAGTGTATGCCAGTTTGTCAAAACCAGTGGAACTTAATTGCCCATAAAGAGTTATAAGAGCAATTAACACCTTAAAAAAAGACAAGGATATACATATTACTAAAGCAGATAAGGCTAACACTGTTGTTAATTTAGACAAAAGTAACTATTTGTCTAAAATGAATGATCTTTTAAATGATGACACAACATATTCTAAATTCACTAAAAATCCCTTAGAAGCAATTAATTCCCATTTCAATAAAGAAAAGAAGTTGTTGAAAGGTAATGGCTCTCTTATCAAAGTTTATCATCTTTGTCCCCTTCATTGCCATATATGTATGGACTTATCAAAACACATAAACAAAATTTTCCAGCTAGACCTATAATGAGTTCAGTAGGCTCCATCACAAATAAATTGTCAAAATGGCTAGTTTCTTTATTAAGCCCTTAAGTGGGTAAGGTATCAAATTCTAATATCATGATCAATGTAGGTTTAGTCAACAAGCTTAACAATATCAATGTTAATTTTGATATCAAACTAGTTAGCTTTGATGTTTCCTCACTTTTCACTAAAGTTCCAGTTGATGACCTTTTAGAATATTTATTTGATGTCTTGGATGATATTCATTTGCCTGTTCCAAAGTCCGTTTTCATTGAACTGATGAAATTGTGTATAAAAGACTGTGTATTTCAATTCAATGGAGATTATTATGCTCAAAAATTTGGTATGGCAATGGGTAACCCTCTTGCACCTGTACTAAGTAATCTTTATATGGAATTCTTTGAAAAAAATTACTAAAGGACATCTTACCTTCTAATGCAATTTGGTTTAGGTATATAGATGATGTTCTTTGTATTTGGCCAACAAATGAAAATTTACATATATTTCTCCCCTTACTTAACAATTTAGTACCTTCCATCAAATTTACTGTAGAAAATGAAAATAATGGTATGTTACCATTTCTAGATTGCATGATCCATAGGCAAGGAAACAAGTTTAAGCTTAGCATATACAGAAACCCTACCAATGTATGCTCATATATCCATTATTACCTATCTCAACATGACAGAGTTAAATTATCATCATTTCAATCTATGTTCCTTACGGCATTACGGATTTTCAGTCCAGAGTTTATTGATGATGAGTTTGAGAAGATATATTCTATTGGATCTAAGTTAAAGTACCCTAGATCTTTCATTGATAAATCCCTTAACTTAGCAAAGAAATCATTTTATAGAGTTGAGCCCAAACCTCCTATTGACAACAAGAATCTTTTAGTTCTCCCTTTTAATAATAATTTTACTTTACTTCCCATGTTGCTTAAATCTTTTAATGTAAATGTTGCCTTCAGCAATAATAATACTATAAAGAATATCTAAATCAGGAATTCACCAGAAAATTCCTTGGATGCATCTATAAAGTGCCATGTTGAAATTGTGATGTATTTTATGTTGGGCAGACTGGTAAGGATCTTTCTGTCAGACTTAAGCAACATAAATATAGTATAAGAACAAGACAAGAATCAAATGCCTTGTTTAATCACTGTAAAAACTATGATCATTGTATTGACTGGAGTAATGCCATCTCAGTTATTAACTCTATTACCATGAGAAATATTATTGAATCTTCTATTATAAAATACACAAAGAATAATATTAGTAATGGTCCATACAAATTACATAACTTTACTGTTGATTAAATTTGTAAAATTATAAGTTTATGAAAGCTCGTTGTCTGTCTTGGACAATCACATGTTTATCAAATGGCGTCCTAGCTTCGTCTCTTTGATGTATATCAACTGATTGTTATATTTCTCTCTTGTATCTCCCCTGATGATGTGATTACACGAAAGTGCACTTGGGAACTCATCAAGTTTCATTTTCCCTGTGGACTCATAGGAACATATATATATGTGTGATCGGGGCCTGAACATGCAGGAGGGTGAAAGGAGGGCAAGGAATAGAATGAATTGGAGCGATGTGGTATACCGGGGTTGACGTGCTGTCAGTGGATTGAATCAAGGCATGTGAAGCATCTGGGGTAAACCATGGAAAGCTGTGTAGGTATGTGTATTTGCGTGGGTGGACGTGTGTATATGCATGTGTGTGGGGGGGGTTGGGCCATTTCTTTCGTCTGTTTCCTTGTGCTACCTCGCAAACGCGGGGGACAGCGACAAAGTATAAAAAAAAAAAAAAAAAAATATATATATTCCCTGGGGATAGGGGAGAAAGAATACTTCCCACATATTCCCTGCGTGTCGTAGAAGGCGACTAAAAGGGGAGGTAGCGGGGGGCTGGAAATCCTCCCCTCTCGTTTTTTTTTTTTAATTTTCCAAAAGAAGGAACAGAGAATTGGGCCAGGTGAGGGAATTCCCTCAAAGGCCCAGTCCTCTGTTCTTAACGCTACCTCACTAATGCGGGAAATGGCGAAGTTTGAAAAAAAAAATAGAAGTGGTAGAGGATGTGTGGATCAGGTGTTTGCTTTGAAGAATGTATGTGAGAAATACTTAGAAAAGCAAATGGATTTGTATGTAGCATTTATGGATCTGGAGAAGGCATATGATAGAGTTGATAGAGATGCTCTGTGGAAGGTATTAAGAATATATGGTGTGGGAGGAAAGTTGTTAGAAGCAGTGAAAAGTTTTTATCGAGGATGTAAGGCATGTGTACGTGTAGGAAGAGAGGAAAGTGATTGGTTCTCAGTGAATGTAGGTTTGCGGCAGGGGTGTGTGATGTCTCCATGGTTGTTTAATTTGTTTATGGATGGGGTTGTTAGGGAGGTAAATGCAAGAGTTTTGGAAAGAGGGGCAAGTATGAAGTCTGTTGGGGATGAGAGAGCTTGGGAAGTGAGTCAGTTGTTGTTCGCTGATGATACAGCGCTGGTGGCTGATTCATGTGAGAAACTGCAGAAGCTGGTGACTGAGTTTGGTAAAGTGTGTGGAAGAAGAAAGTTAAGAGTAAATGTGAATAAGAGCAAGGTTATTAGGTACAGTAGGGTTGAGGGTCAAGTCAATTGGGAGGTGAGTTTGAATGGAGAAAAACTGGAGGAAGTGAAGTGTTTTAGATATCTGGGAGTGGATCTGGCAGCGGATGGAACCATGGAAGCGGAAGTGGATCATAGGGTGGGAGAGGGGGCGAAAATTCTGGGGGCCTTGAAGAATGTGTGGAAGTCGAGAACATTATCTCGGAAAGCAAAAATGGGTATGTTTGAAGGAATAGTGGTTCCAACAGTGTTGTATGGTTGCGAGGCGTGGGCTATGGATAGAGTTGTGCGCAGGAGGATGGATGTGCTGGAAATGAGATGTTTGAGGACAATGTGTGGTGTGAGGTGGTTTGATCGAGTGAGTAACATAAGGGTAAGAGAGATGTGTGGAAATAAAAAGAGCGTGGTTGAGAGAGCAGAAGAGGGTGTTTTGAAGTGGTTTGGGCACATGGAGAGGATGAGTGAGGAAAGATTGACCAAGAGGATATATGTGTCGGAGGTGGAGGGAGCAAGGAGAAGAGGGAGACCAAATTGGAGGTGGAAAGATGGAGTGAAAAAGATTTTGTGTGATCGGGGCCTGAACATGCAGCAGGGTGAAAGGAGGGCAAGGAATAGAGTGAATTGGAGCGATGTGGTATACCGGGGTTGATGTGCTGTCAGTGGATTGAATCAAGGCATGTGAAGCGTCTGGGGTAAACCATGGAAAGCTGTGTAGGTATGTATATTTGCGTGTGTGGACGTATGTATATACATGTGTATGGGGGGGGTTGGGCCATTTCTTTCGTCTGTTTCCTTGCGCTACCTCGCAAACGCGGGAGACAGCGACAAAGTATAAAAAAAAAAAAATATATATATATATATATATATATATATATATATATATTATCCCTGGGGATAGGGGATTAAGAATACTTCCCACGTATTCCCTGCGTGTCGTAGAAGGCGACTAAAAGGGGAGGGAGCGGGGGGCTGGAAATCCTCCCCTCTCTTTTTTTTTTTTTTTTTTTTTTTTTTTAATTTTCCAAAAGAAGGAACAGAGGGGGCCAGGTGAGGATATTCCAAAAAAGGCCCAGTCCTCTGTTCTTAACGCTACCTCGCTAACGCGGGAAATGGCAAATAGTTTAAAAGAAAAGAAAGATATATATATATATAGAGTTTTGGAAAGAGGGTCAAGTATGAAGTCTGTTGGGGATGAGAGAGCTTGGAAAGTGAGTCAGTTGTTGTTCGCTGATGATACAGCGCTGGTGGCTGATTCATGTGAGAAACTGCAGAAGCTGGTGACTGAGTTTGGTAAAGTGTGTGGAAGAAGAAAGTTAAGAGTAAATGTGAATAAGAGCAAGGTTATTAGGTATAGTAGGGTTGAGGGTCAAGTCAATTGGGAGGTGAGTTTGAATGGAGAAAAACTGGAGGAAGTGAAGTGTTTTAGATATCTGGGAGTGGATCTGGCAGTGGATGGAACCATGGAAGCGGAAGTGGATCATAGGGTGGGGGAGGGGGCGAAAATTCTGGGGGCATTGAAGAATGTGTGGAAGTCGAGAACATTATCTCGGAAAGCAAAAATGGGTATGTTTGAAGGAATAGTGGTTCCAACAATGTTGTATGGTTGCGAGGCGTGGGCTATGGATAGAGTTGTGCGCAGAGAGGATGGATGTGCTGGAAATGAGATGTTTGAGGACAATGTGTGGTGTGAGGTGGTTTGATCGAGTGAGTAACGTAAGGGTAAGAGAGATGTGTGGAAATAAAAAGAGTGTGGTTGAGAGAGCAGAAGAGGGTGTTTTGAAGTGGTTTGGGCACATGGAGAGAATGAGTGAGGAAAGATTGACCAAGAGGATATATGTGTCGGAGGTGGAGGGAACGAGGAGAAGAGGGAGACCAAATTGGAGGTGGAAAGATGGAGTGAAAAAGATTTTGTGTGATCGGGGCCTGAACATGCAGCAGGGTGAAAGGAGGGCAAGGAATAGAGTGAATTGGAGCGATGTGGTATACCGGGGTTGACGTGCTGTCAGTGGATTGAATCAAGGCATGTGAAGCGTCTGGGGTAAACCATGGAAAGCTGTGTAGGTATGTATATTTGCGTGTGTGGACGTATGTATATACATGTGTAAGGGGGGGTTGGGCCATTTCTTTCGTCTGTTTCCTTGCGCTACCTCGCAAACGCGGGAGACAGCGACAAAGCATAATAAAAAAATAATATAATATAATATAATATATATATATATATATATATATATATATATATATATATGTACAGTATTGGTCAAGTCAATGGGTATTGTAATGAAATATACCGAAAGTCAAGCTCCTTTTACGATCGGGCCATCTGAACATTGCATGGTTAACCAGACGGTACAGCCTGGTTCAATCAGGTGGTGAGGTGACCGGAAAATCGTCAATTCGACTATTCCTTGCAACGTCAGCTCATTTCTGCCGAAAGCAAAATGGGTTTTTGCAACTAGTGTTCCAACTCGTGTATGGTTCACTGGCTTGATGGTTTGCGCAGAGATCTGTCTGAAATGAATCTCTTGGGACAATGTTGTCTCAGTTTTGATCGATAGTAACCAAACGAATTTGAAAAAACAACGTCTTTGGATCAACAAGTGTTTTTGAATTTTCCATAAATTATGTTGACCTAAGATTATGTTAGTCGATGAACGAAAACGGAGACCAAATTAGTGTGTCTGAAAATCTATTTGTCGCTGAACATCCACCTGCTGGCGGCAAGAACTCTATCCATTGAGCCTACGAATATATTTTAATTTGCTTTGTCACTGTTTCCCGCGTTAGCGAGGTAGCGCAGGGTAACAGACGAAAGAATGGCCCAACCCATCCACATACACATGTATGTACATACACGTTCACACATGTAAATATACATACCTATACATCTCAATGTATACATATATATACACACACAGACATATACATATATACACATGTACATAATTCATAGTCTGCCTTATTTATTCCCATCGCCACACATGGAATAACAACCCCCTCCCCTTCATGTGTGCGAGGTAGTGCTAGGAAAAGACAACAAAGGCCCCATTCGTTCACACTCATTCTCTAGCTGTCATGTAATAATATACCGAAACCACAGCTCCCTTTCCACGTCCAGGCCCCACAGAACTTTCCATGGTTTACCCCAGACGTTTCACATGCCCTGGTTCAATCCATTGACAGCACGTCGACCCCGGTATACCACATCGTTCCAATTCACTCTATTCCTTGCACGCCTTTCACCCTCTTGCATGTTCAGGCCCGATCACTGAAAATCTTTTTCACTCCATCTTTCCACCTCCGATTTGGTCTCCCACTTCTCCTCGTTCCCTCTACCTCTGACACATATATCCTCTTGGTCAATCTTTCCTCACTCATTCTCTCCATGTGACCAAACCATTTCAAAACACCCTCTTCTGCTCTCTCAACCACACTCTTTTTATTTCCATACATCTCTTTTACCCTTACATTATTTACTCGATCAAACCACCTCACACCACATGTTGTCCTGAAACATCTCATTTCCAGCACATCCACCCTCCTGCGCACAACTCTATCCATAGCCCACGCCTCGCAACCATACAACATTGTTGGAACCACTATTCCTTCAAACATACCCATTTTTCCTTTCCGAGATAATGTTCTCAACTTCCAAACATTCTTCAAGGCTCCCAGAATTTTCGCCCCCTCCCCCACCTTATGATTATTTTCATTTTCTACAGTAAATTTGATGGAAGGTACTAAATTGTTAAGTAAGGGGAGAAATATTTGTAAATTTTCATTTGTTGGCCAAATACAAAGAACATCATCTACATACTTAAACCAAATTGCATTAGAAGGTAAGATATCCTTTAGTAATTTTTTCAAAGAATTCCATATGAAGATTACTTAGTACAGGTGCAAGAGGGTTACCTATTGCCATACAAAATATATATATATATATATATATATATATTTTTTTTTATACTATTCGCCATTTCCTGTCTTAGCGAGGTAGCGTTAAGAACAGAGGACTGGGTTTTGAGGGAATATTTTCACCTGGCCCCCTTCTCTGTTCCTTCTTTTGGAAAATTAAAAATATATATATATATATATATATATATATATATATATATATATATATATATATATATATATATATTTTTTTTTTTTGCGGAAGACACCGGAAAAAAAATATATATATTTTATTTATTTATATATATATATATGTATATATATATATATATATATATATATATATATATATATATATATATATATATATATATATATATATATATATATATATATTTTTTTTTTTTTATACTTTGTCGCTGTCTCCCGCGTTTGCGAGGTAGCGCAAGGAAACAGACGAAAGAAATGGCCCAACCCAACCCCATACACATGTATATACATACACGTCCACACACGCAAATATACATACCTACACAGCTTTCCATGGTTTACCCCAGACGCTTCACATGCCCTGATTCAATCCACTGACAGCACGTCAACCCCGGTATACCACATCGATCCAATTCACTCTATTCCTTGCCCTCCTTTCACCCTCCTGCATGTTCAGGCCCTGATCACACAAAATCTTTTTCACTCCATCTTTCCACCTCCAGTTTGGTCTCCCACTTCTCCTCGTTCCCTCCACCTCTGACACAGAAATCCTCTTGGTCAATCTTTCCCCACTCATTCTCTCCATGTGCCCAAACCATTTCAAAACACCCTCTTCTGCTCTCTCAACCACGCTCTTTTTATTTCCACACATCTCTCTTACCCTTACGTTACTTACTCGATCAAACCACCTCACACCACACATTGTCCTCAAACATCTCATTTCCAGCACATCCATCCTCCTGCGCACAACTCTATCCATAGCCCACGCCTCGCAACCATACAACATTGTTGGAACCACTATTCCTTCAAACATACCCATTTTTGCTTTCCGAGGTAATGTTCTCGACTTCCACACATTCTTTAAGGCTCCCAGGATTTTCGCCCCCTCCCCCACCCTATGATCCACTTCCGCTCCATGGTTCCATCCGCTGCCAGATCCACTCCCAGATATCTAAAACACTTTACTTCCTCCAGTTTTTCTCCATTCAAACTTACCTCCCAATTGACTTGACCCTCAACCCTACTGTACCTAATAACCTTGCTCTTCACATTTACTCTTAACTTTCTTCTTTCACACACTTTACCAAACTCAGTCACCAGCTTCTGCAGTTTCTCACATGAATCAGCCACCAGTGCTGTATCATCAGTGAACAACAACTGACTCACTTCCCAAGCTCTCATCCACAACAGACTTCATACTTGCCCCTCTTTCCAAAACTCTTGCATTCACCTCCCTAACAACCCCATTTATTTGATGATAGAGTGGCAGATATAGGGTGTTTTGGTCGAGGTGGTGTGCAAAGTGAGAGGGTTAGGGAAAATGATTTGGTAAACAGAGAAGAGGTTGTAAAAGCTTTGCGGAAGATGAAAGCCGGCAAGGCAGCAGGTTTGGATGGTATTGCAGTGGAATTTATTAAAAAAGGGGGTGACTCTATTATTGACTGGTTGGTAAGGTTATTTAATGTATGTATGACTCATGGTGAGGTGCCTGAGGATTGGCGGAATGCGTGCATAGTGCCATTGTACAAAGGCAAAGGGGATAAGAGTGAGTGCTCAAATTTCAGAGGTATAAGTTTGTTGAGTATTCCTGGTAAATTATATGGGAGGGTATTGATTGAGAGGGTGAAGGCATGTACAGAGCATCAGATTGGGGAAGAGCAGTATGGTTTCAGAAGTGGTAGAGGATGTGTGGATCAGGTGTTTGCTTTGAAGAATGTATGTGAGAAATACTTAGAAAAGCAAATGGATTTGTATGTAGCATTTATGGATCTGGAGAAGGCATATGATAGAGTTGATAGAGATGCTCTGTGGAAGGTATTAAGAATATATGGTGTGGGAGGCAAGTTTTTAGAAGCAGTGAAAAGTTTTTATCGAGGATGTAAGGCATGTGTACGTGTAGGAAGAGAGGAAAGTGATTGGTTCTCAGTGAATGTAGGTTTGCGGCAGGGGTGTTTGATGTCTCCATGGTTGTTTAATTTGTTTATGGATGGGGTTGTTAGGGAGGTGAATGCAAGAGTTTTGGAAAGAGGGGCAAGTATGAAGTCTGTTGGGATGTTCTGTCGCTGTCTCCTGCATTAGCGAGGTAGCGCAAGGAAACAGACGAAAGAATGGCCCAATCCACCCACATACACATGTATATACATACACATCCACACACAGCACAAATACATACCTATACATCTCCATGTATACATATACATACACACACAGACATATACATATATACCCATGTACATAATTCATACTGTCTGCCTTTATTGATTCCCACTGCCACCCCGCCACACATGGAATAAGAACACCCTCCCCCCCTCATGTATTTGGTAATATATTTGGTCTCCCACTTCTTGTTCCTTCCATATTGTCCTCAAATGTTTCATTTCCATCACATCCACACTCCTCCGTACAACCCTATCTTTATTTTTTTTTAGCGAGGTAGTGCAAGGAAACAGACAAAAGAACGGCCCAACCCACCCACATACACATGTATATACATACACGTCCACACACGCACATATATATACCTATACATTTCAACGTATACATACATATATACATACACAGACACATACATATATGTACACACGCACATATACATACCTATACATTTCAACATTTTATTTTGCTTTGTCGCTGTCTCCCACGTTAGCGAGGTAGCGCAAGGAAACAGACGAAAGAATGGCCCAACCCACCCACATACACATGTATATACATACACGTCCACACACGCAAATATACATACCTATACATCTCAATGTACACATATATATATACACACACAGACATATACATATATACACATGTACATAATTCATACTGTCTGCCTTTATTTATTCCCATCGCCACCTCGTCACACATGGAATAACAACCCCCTCCCCCCTCATGTGTGCGAGGTAGCCCTAGGAAAAGACAACAAAGGCCCGATTCGTTCACACTCAGTCTCTAGCTGTCATGTAATAATTCACCGAAACCACATTTCAACATATACATACATATATATACATACACATACATATATACACATGTACAAAATTCATACTTGCTGCCTTTATTCATTCCCGTCGCCACCCTGCCACACATGAAATGTTTCACATGCCCTTGTTCAGTCCATTGACAATACGTCAACCCCAGTACACCACATCGCTCGAGTTCACTTTTTTCCTTGCATACCTCTCACCCTCCTGTATGTTTAGGCCCTGATCACTCAAAATCTTTTTCACTAAATCCTTACACCTCCAGTTTGGTCTCCCACTTTTTGTTCCTTCCACCTCTGACACATATATCCTCTTTGTCAACTTTTCCTCACTCATTCTCTCCATATGTCCACACCATTTCAGCACACCCTCTTCTCTCTAAACAACTCATTTTATTACCACACATTGTTCTCACCACATATTGTTCTCAAATGTTTCATTTCCAACACATCCACACTCCTCCGTACAACCCTATCTTTATTTCTTTTTTAGCAAGGTAGCACAAGGAAACAGACAAAAGAATGGCCCAACCCACCCACATACACATATATATACATACACATCCAGACACACACATATACATGTATACATTTCAACGTATACACATATATATACATACAGACACGTACATATATACACATGTACATAATTCATACTTGCTGCCTTTATTCATTCCCGTCGCCACCCTGCTACACATGAAATGTTTCACATGCCCTGGTTCAGTCCATTGACAGCACGTCAACCCCAGTATACCACATCGCTCGAGTTCACTTTATTCCTAGCATGCCTCTCACCCTCCTGTATGTTTAGGCCTCGATCCCTCAAAATCTTTTTCACTCCACCCTTCCACCTCCAATTTGGTCTCCTACTTCTTGTTCCTTCCATCTCCAGTTTGGTCTCCCACTTCTTGTTCCTTCCACTTCTGACACATATATCCTCTTTGTCAACTTTTCCTCACTCATTCTCTCCTAATGTCCACACTATTTCAACACACCCTCTTCTGCTCTCTAAACCACACTCTTTTTATTACCACACATCTCTCTCACACCACATATTGTCCTCAAATGTTTCGTTTCCAACACATCCACACTCCTCTGTACAACCTTTATTTCTTTTTTTAGCAAGGTAGCGCAAGGAAACAGATGAAAGAACGGCCCAACCCACCCACATACACATGTATATACATACACATCGACACACGCACATATACATACCTATACGTTTCAACGTATACATATACATACATACACAGACACATACATATATACACATGTACATAATTCATACTTGCTGCCTTTATACATTCCCGCCGCCACCCTGCCACACATGAAATGTTTCACATGCCCTGGTTCAGTCCATTGACAGCACGTCAACCCCAGTATACCACATCGTTCGAGTTCACCCGTATGCGCACAAGGTAGCACTAGGAAAAGACAACAAATATATAGTCTCTAGCTGTCATGTATAATGCACCGAAACCACAGCCGCCTTTCCACATCCAGGCCCCACAAAACTTTCCATGGTTCACCCCCGACACTTCACATGCCCTGATCAATCCACTGACAGCACGTCGACCCCAGTATACACAATTCACTCTATTCCTTGCACGCCTTTCACCTTCCTGCATGTTCAGGCCCCAATCGCTCAAAATCTTTTTCACTCCATCCTTCCACCTCCAATTTGGTCTCCCACTTCTCGTTCCTTCCACCTCTGACACATATATCCTCTTGGTCAATCTTACAACCATATAATACTGTTGGAACTACTCTTCCTTCAAACATACCCATTTCTGCTATCCGAAATAATGTTCTTGCTTTCCACAAATTCTTCATTGCTCCTAGAGCCTTCACACCTATTGACTAACATCCACATCCATGATTCCATTTGCTGCAAAGCCACTCCCAGATATCTAAAACACTTCACTTCCTCCAATTTTCTCTATTCAAACTTACATCCCAACTTGTCCCTGAACCCTGCTGACCCTAATAACCTTGCTCTTATTTACATTTACTCCCAACTTCCTTCTTTCTCGCACTTTTCCAAACTCAGTCACCAACTTCTGCAGTTTCTCACTCAAATCAGCTATCAGTGCTGTTTCATTGGCAAACAACAACTGACTCACTTCCTAGGCCCTCTTATTCCCAACAGACTGCATACTTACCTCTCTCATCAAAACTGCATTTACCACCCTAACCACCCCATACATAAACAAATTGAATAAACATGGGGCCATCACATACACACCTGCCACAGACCAACCTTCACTGGGAAGGAATCATTCTCCTCTCTTCCTTCTCATAAACATGCCTTACATCCTTGATGAAAACTTTTCACTGCTTCTAGCAGCTTACTTTTCACATCATATACTTTAAGACCTTCCACAAAATATCTCTGTCAACCCTATCATATGCCTTCTCCAGATCCGTAAATGCCACATACAAATTCATGTTCTTCTAATTATTTCTGACACATTCTTCAAAGCAAACACCTGATCACACATCCTCTACCACTTCAGAAACCACACTCCTCCCTAATCTGATGCTCTGTACATGACTTCACCCTCTCAATATATACCCTTCCATACAATTTACCAGGAATACTAAACAAACTTATGCCTCTAGTTTGATCACTCACCTTTATCCCCTTTACCTTTGTACAATGGCACTATACAAGCATTCTGCCAGTCCTCAGGCACTTCACCATGAACCATACATACATTGAATATCCTTATCAACCAATCAACAACACAGTCTCCCCCTTTCTTAATAAATTCAACTGCAACACCATCCATACCCGCCGCCTTCCCAGATTTCATCTCCTGCAAAGCTTTCCTTACCTCTTCTCTCTAAACCAAACCAACCTCCCTGCCCCTCTCTCTTCGCACACCCCCCTGACCAAAACACCCTACATCTGCCACTCAAACATATTCAACAAACCTTCAAAATTCTCACTCCATCTCCTCGACTTCATCACTACTTTCACTTTTTGCACTTTATTTACCTCCTTCCAAAACATCTTTTTGTTCTTCCTAAATTTTAATGATACTCTCTCACCCAGACTCTCATTTTTCAACCCTTGCACCTTCCTCTTGACCTGCCACTTTCTTCTATACATCTCCCAGTCATTGGCCCTCCTTCCTTGTAAGTATCGTCCAAACCCCTCTCTTTTCGCTCTCACTAATAACTTTACTTCATCCCACCACTCTCTACCCTTCTAATCTGCCCACCCTCCTCACGCCACATGCACCTTTTTCACATGCCATCACTGCTTCCTTGAATACATTCCATTCCTCACCCATCACTGCTTCCTTGAATACACCCCATTCCTCACCCACTCCCATGTCATTTGCTCTTACCTTTTGTTATTCTACACTCAATCTTTCCTGGTATTTTCTCACATGTCTCCTTTCCAAGCTCACTTACACTCTTCTCTCCAACATTCTCTCTTCTTTCTTGAAAACCTCTACATATGTTCACTCTTACCTCCACAAGAGTGAACATCCCTCCATCTGCCCCTCTCAGCACATTAACATCTAAAAGTCTCTTTTCCACACCTATCAATTAACATGTAATCCAATAATGCCCTTTGACTATGTCCCCTACTCACATACGTATACTTATGTATATTTTCTCCTTTTCAACCAGTCTTTTTGCAGCACATAAATCCAAAAGCTCTTCATTTACATTCACAACACTGAATACACCATGTACACCAGTTATACCCTCAACTGCCACATTACTCACCTTTGCATTTAAATCACCCATCACTAATACCCGATCTCATGCACCAAAGCTGCTGACACACTCACTCAGCTGCTCCCAAAACACTTGCCTCTCATGATCTTTCTTCTCATGGCCAGGTGCATAAGCACCAATAATCACCCATCTCTCTTCATCCACATTCAGTTTTACTCACGTCACTCTAGAATTTACTTTCTTACACACTATCTCACACTCTCACAACTGCATCAGGAGTAGTGCTACTCCTTCCTTAGCTCTTGTGCTCTCACCAACCTGACTGTACTCCCAAGATTTTTCAAAACCATTATTCCCCTTTACCCTTGAGCTTCGTTTCACTTAAGAGCCAGAACATCCAGGTTTCTTTCCTCTAACATACCTCTCCTTTCTTCTCATCTTGGTTACATCTACACACATTCAGAAACACCAATCTGAGCCTTCGAGGAGGATGAGCACTCCCCGCTTGACTTCTTCTTCTGTTTCCCCTTTCAGAAATTGAAAATGCAAGGGGATGAGCCATACTAGAAGCACCAGAAATATGATCATGGTAAAAGGACCCAACAGAGGCTGAAAACATACATGAATCGTGGAAGGGTTATGAGGTTAAAAGTGATTGTGTTGGAAGATTTGGAACTCAGGTATGGAGTTTAATTACTTGTTCCAGATTGTTTAAGGAGAGAAAAAGGAAAGGACTCAGCTCCACCAGGATCATCCTGGTAAGAGCCTAATACTTCCTTGCAGTGTTCATTGAAATCCCATGCACAGAGGATCTTGGTTTGTAGACGCAACATGAACAGAGGTTAATATCAAGAAGTTAAAGTCGAAAAATTGTACATAGTTGTAGGAATGAGTGTGTGTGCTTGTGTAAACAAAGTGCAAGAGCAAGGCTGAGGAGGGTAGAGAGATTTTCAGCAAGATGGTATCAAAGTTACGAAGATTAAGATCCACAAGGTTAGCAGTAGAAATGATAAGAGATTATAGTTGGAGATGTGATAGTGCAGAGGAGAAGCAGCCTTGGAAAGCTGGGTTTGAGAGAGATGATGATCATGGGAAGTGATAAATTGATGGTGTTCTGTAGAGGGTTTGATTTAAGGCTGCAAACATTGCAGAAATAAATAGGGAAAAAGCCAGGCCTTGGAGCTGTGGCTGAGGAACTTGGGTGGATCCCATTCACATGATAGTAGCCAAGTGATCCTGGGATCCATCCAGTCTCTTGATTGATGGCACTACTATGGATCAGAGCTGGAGAATAATCATAGTTGGTTTTTATGGGGGAAGAGAGGGAGAGAGTGTTGTGCATGAGATGAGTAAAGGTTGTGTCTTCTGAGTGGAATTCCATCTTGGGCATGATGGGTTTTGTAGTTAGCTGAATCTGTGTTAATAGTTAAGATGAATGGTTTCCAGGATGTTGATGAGAAAGTGTCACTTTTACATGCCTGGGGAATATACCTTCAGATGGAAGTACATCTTGTGGGGTAGAATGGATGTTTAGCATTTCTCGAGTCATTACTGTGTGTATGTCTCTGGTCAGTGCCCTGTTTGTTGTCGAATGGGGACTGAGAGTAGACATTGCTAAAGTGTGGCACTGGGGTTAATATCTTTTGTTTCTCCTTAGGGATTGGGTTGGTTATGGTGTGGTCTAAGTGGGTGGGGTGTAGGGCCTTTGCAAGGAATTGGTGCTTAACGTGTTTATGGTTATGAGGCAGCCAGTTTTTGTTCTCAACTGTATGGAAAAGATGCTTTGGGATTCTTTTCCACGTCCAAAATTCGTGTCATTGTGTTTGTTTTTGACCTTTATGCTGATGTTTGTTGCAGATGTGTAGCATGTAATACATAATATGGATGGAGATCTGTACAGTGGAAATAGTTGATCATTCAAGGGTTGTGGAAAGGTTTAGGTTGGATTTGTGTCTTCCCAGTTTTGAGTGACTGGATTTTTAATGGGAAACAAACATTATGTTTAGAGAGCTGATTTGATAGTGTTATTGCATCATTCTGTCATTACTTCGGCAGTATTTGGGATGTTGTGACATAATTATGGAGTCATCTCATGAGATCTTTTACAGTGTAGTCTGTCGGAGGTGTTGGGAGATCATGTAGGAAGAGATTGAAGAGGGTTAGAGAAATACCTACTCTTTGGGGAACTCCATTGTATTATGAATGTTTTTATTCATAGAGGTGAAGCTTTTTGAATGACCAACATGTCGGCCAACTATGAAATTAACCACATTTTGTCCTTGTTGTGGAGGTTGGTGTCAAGTAATTCCTTCACAAGGTCAGAAACCTTTTTTAAAACTTTTAAACAGCTACAATGGTAAGGCTGCATAATTTCATGCTGCAGCATTTGCTGTGGGTTATGGAAACCCTCCTAAAATAGTTGGGACTGTATAATTATGTGTAGTTGGGATAATTCACTAGTATCTATATTTAATCAAGAAAGAATGCTTCTTCAATCTACTGCACTAAGGTAAACCATTTTCCAAATTTCTATGCACAAGGCATCAATTATCATAAGACATTAAAACAAAATATTAGAATAACTAAAACCTACTTTATTAGAATAATCTTACACTTGGTTTGCCCTTATCTTGTAAAAAATGGGGTAGGTAAAATGTCTGCCAGTTATATTTTGAACTAGTGAATGTCAAGTTAGTTTTTCTTGTTCATGGATCAGAAAATTCAAGTATACTATATAGATGTCACAGCATCTACATTTAACTGTAATGAAAATCCAAATGAAGGAATCATTATTCCACTCTTCTAAGTTTAGCAGAGAAGTCTGGTTGTCCCTTAAACTGTTTAACCCAATTTTCTGATATTTGCAAGAGGTAGTTTTCTGATTTACTTCAATACTATATCAACTTAATTCCATAACTTGAAAATTGCACTTGATAATATTCACTGGAAAAATATTTGAGCCACAATGGACAAAATAATGGGCCAATTCAAAATTTTTCCATGGAAATGACAAGCACACCATAACTTGTTCATCTAACCTTGTCCAAATCACTGACATGTAATTTTTACTTCGAAAACTGTATGCTCAGAGCACAAGTGAGCTGTGGTTAATTACCGGTACATATAAAAACAATTCAACATTGCTGGGACAGACAAAAATATATACTCTACAAATATTCTAGGTACACTCAGTAACATGTACAAGAACTTCCCCCATTTACAGTATGATATCTAACATAAGTCAATAAACTGATAAAACTACTTTAGTGAACCATATACAATGGCTTATTCAGTGATGTAAAAGGTTACTAACAAACTGCTTTTTTAAAAAACAATTTCATGGTAACATGAAAAGCAAAAACATAAATTATATAAAATGCTTTAATGGCACATTAACCTAGCATATCTGAGGCAAATAATCTATCCTTATAGGCGTATCATGAAAAAATTGTTGATACATCAAAACTGGCAATGAAATTATTTTACAAATGTAAGAGAAAAATGTTTAACAACATTATAGCATACATTACTGATAAATTTTAAAAAGAAAATGATGCCCACTCTCACAGTATACTTCAGAGAAATAAGTTAATAGCAAAATAGACAGCTAACCAAAAAAAGCTTCAAGCATTACTGAAGAAAAAATCTTTAATATCACACTCACTAGGCAATATTATCACTCCAAGCACACAAATCCAATATCCCTATCACTTTTGTTAACCTCCACAAAATTCTTGATACACTTTCTAGCTCACTAAGTAACAGATGTATTTAGACAACTAATAAATATTACAAGAAAGTTTGGGAAGTGGTTGGTATGACTAAACAGCATGGTGTATTACAATGAATGTCTTATGAAGAGCTGTGCAAGATGTAAGCAAGTAGGAGTGATACTTCTTGCCCTCAAGAGCAATTCGGATAGCACACAGCCAACACTGACCCTTATTACTGAATACAACACTAACAATCTACTTTTCATTCTGCTTTTGCTGGGCTGAACTGAAAAATATTTCCCTATTTCTACAATTTAAGTAAAAATGTGCAAATAAGGCTGTGGTATGGAGATTTTAGGAACTGAATAAATTTATCAAATAAATGTTACATTGGTTCACATGACAAGCAAAATCATAAATCTGGAAAATGCTGTAACCTGTATATTGTTAAAGCCTACGATGAAGAACTTTTCAAATCTATTCACACACAAAAGTGTGCTAGAGCAAGTACTAAAGAAAAGAAAATAAGTGCCATTAACACTATTAAGAACTACATATTTTCAATAAATCGATTGGGTTTATGACACATTGTAACTCACATTGGTATAAGTTTTATAATTTTGTGTAAATCTATAATAAAAAACATCATATGAACAATTTGTACTATACTTAACATTGGTAACGTTGACCAATCATGATATTATCTGAAACAGAACACATGAAAATAAATATTAGTGACAAAAGTTATCATACAAATGTACTTTTAAGTAATGAACAAAAACTCTCAAAACTTACATATTCATCCTATTTCAACTAAATCACAAAACACTGAAATTCAATGAGCTAATAGAGGAAAGTGGAATTTTTGTATACATGAAACATCAATCTTTGTTTACAAAATGCTGGTAATTTACTGATAAATTTTATCAAACTGTTTGAGCTAGCCAATTAAGATTCACTGCATTTCCAAACTATTACAGTTGAATAACACTGCAGAGGTTTTGGAAGCTGAGCTTTTATGACTGATATTTTACCTAAAATTATCTGCCACATCAACAGTTAAAAGTCATCATCAGCAGCAGCTGTTATGAACAAAGAAATACTATGATTACTCAAAGGAAGTGCATACGTGCAAATTGAGCATAATTAAACTAAATGATTTAATCAAAAGTCCTTGGTAGGGTAATGCGTTAGAAACCACAGCAGGGATAAAATAGTTCTGACCTGAACCTACAACACTGTATCTCAAAATCTACAATAATCCATCACTCAAGAACCACTGCAGTAATACACCAGGCATTTATTCTCTTGGCATGTAAGACTACGCTCCTGTTTCATATACTTCAAAGTCATACCATTCATGACCAAGCACTGTGAATTCACTGGAGGTAAACACTGTCTAGGAAATATGTTGCCTCATGTAACTCTCAGGTGGAGAGTGTTTCAACCACTTTACTCTCATCAATGCTGACACAGTTGCATATCTTGCCCCACCAAAATCAAAACTTAGTGGATGATGATCAGACACAGCCTATTACCAGGCATGGATAACCCACTGCAGTGAACTGGAGTGATAAGATTCACAAACCCCTCTAAACCCAGCAAAAACTCGTATTTCACTCTAAATTAATCACCTTGGCTACCCCTCAAAGACTTCAACATATAGAAGCCGTTTAGCTTAATACCCTGAGTGTAATGCACTTGAATATGCTGGCTTTCTGTCTCAGAAACACCCAAACAGTTGTCATTGATTGTGTTGGCACTTCACTTACCTTTTTCACATCTTATAATACTGTAACCTCCTGCAATGTTACTGCCCGTAATACTTTTACTACGCTTTTAATATCGTGCTTATGACTCCTAGTTCTAAAATACTACTGTACAGAATTTATATACAGGTTGAGCATCCCTCATCCAAAATGCTACAAAATCCAAAACTTTCTGAGTGATGGCATTACGTTACAAGTGGAAAATTCCACACCTGACCTCACATGCCCTTGCTGGGTTCTGGTGCTCTGTTGGCACCAATGTTACAAATCATCATCACTGCCAGACCTACATGCATTACTCTTTTTTTTTTTTTTGCTTATTCTCTGTTCTATGGTACAAAGATAATAAAAATTTCAAAAAGGGCTGCAGATAATGAGGCTCATTGTTCACTCATTGACCAATAGTAAAATAGCTGAAATGGTTCTGAATCAAGGTGATCATGATAAGAGATGTTGAAGATGACTATGTTAATACTGCAGAAAAAGTGTGTACAGATGACATGGTAAAAATGTATGATGGATTTATTGAAGGACTAGAGCAGTGTGCAGTCATAACAGAACAAGAAATCCATGTCAGTTAATAAAATCAGAGAGAGACTTCTAAGACAAAAACCATTATTAATGGAGCAGATAACTGGAGTTAACATATAATAAGATCTAAAAAGCTGAAGTTGTGATACCTTATCTTCTGAAGGTTCAGTGTTACATAAACTTTGTTTCATGTGCAAAATTATTAAAAATATTGTATAAATTACCTTCAGGCTATGTGTGTAAGGTGTATATGAAACATAAATGGATTTTGTGTTTAGACTTTAAAGTACCATCCCCATGATATCTCATTATCTATTATCCATCATGACAAATGTGGAAAACAGGATGGTATGGAAACAAACAGGTTAGAGCTGAGAAATATGTCAACATTTAGACTGTTCAATGGTCTTACTCAGCAGATACTGATTCCAGCATTCAGCGGGAATCAATACCTTCTGAGGAAAATCGGACAGTCGAAACGTTGAGGTACGTCTCATATCTAGCCCATTTGTTTAACTCATTATGTTATTTATTTATTTATTCATTTTACTTTGTCACTGTCTTCCGCATTAGCGCAAGGAAACAGAAGAATGGCCCAACCCACCCACATACACATGTATATACATACACGTCCACACACGCAAAATATACATACCTATACATCTCAACGTATACATATATATACACACAGACATATACATATATTCACATGTACATAATTCATACTGTCTGCCTTTATTCATTCCCATCGCCACCTCACCACACATGAAATAACAACCCCCTCCCCCCTCATGTGTGCGAGGTAGTGCTAGGAAAAGACAACAAAGGCCCCATTCGTTTACTCTCAGTCTCTAGCTGTCATGTAATAATGCCCCACAGAACTTTCTATGGTTTACCCCAGACGCTTCACATGCCCTAGTTCAATCCATTGACAGCATGTCGACCCCGGTATACCACATCGTTCCAATTCACTCTATTCTTTGCAATCCTTTCACCCTCCTGCATGTTCAGGCCCCGATCACTCAAAATCTTTTTCACCTCATCTTTCCACCTCCAATTTGGTCTCCCACTTCTCCTCGTTTCCTCCACCTCCGACACATATATCCTCTTGGTCAATCTTTCCTCACTCATTCTCTCCATGTGACCAAACCATTTCAAAACTCCCTCTTCTGCTCTCTCAACCACACTCTTTTTATTACCACACATATCTCTTACCCTATTATTACCTACTCGATCAAACCACCTTAGACCACATATCCTCAAACATCTCATTTCCAGCACATCCACCCTCCTCCGCACAACTCTATCCATAGCTCACGCCTCGCAACCATACAACATTGTTGGAACAACTATTCCTTCAAACATACCCATTTTTGCTTTCCGAGATAATGTTCTCGACTTCCACGCATTCTTCAAGGCTCCCAGAATTTTTGCCCCCTCCCCCACCCTATGATTCACTTACACTTCCATGGTTCCATCCGCTGCCAAATCCACTCCCAGATATCTAAAACACTTCACTTCCTCCAGTTTTTCTCCATTCAAACTTACCTCCCAACTGACTTGACCCTCAACCCTACTGTACCTAATAACCTTGCTCTTATTCACATTTACTCTTAACTTTCTTCTTTCACACACTTTACCAAACTCAGTCACCAGCTTCTACAGTTTCTCACATGAATCAGCCACCAGCGCTGTATCACCAGTGAACAACAACTGACTCACTTCCCAATCTCTCTCATCCACAACAGCCTGCATACTTGCCCCTCTTTCCAAAACTCTTGCATTCACCTCCCTAACAACCCCATCCACAAACAAATTAAACAACCATGAGACATCACACACCCCTGCCACAAACCTACATTCACTGAGAACCAATCACTTTCCTCTATTCCTACTCGTACACATGCCTTACATCCTCGATAAAAACTTTTCACTGCTTCTAACAACTTGCCTCCCACACCATATATTCTTAATACCTTCCACAGAGCATCTCTATCAACTCTATCATATGCCCTTTCCAGATCCATAAATGCTACATACAAATCTATTTGCTTTTCTAAGTATTTCTCACATACATTCTTCAAAGCAAACACCTGATCCACACATCCTCTACCACTTCTGAAACCATACTGCTCTTTCCCAATCTGATGCTCTTTACATGCCTTCACCCTCTCAATCAATACCCTCCCATATGATTTCCCAGGAATACTCAACTTTTTTTTTTTTTTTTTTTTTTTTTTTTTGCTTTGTCGCTGTCTCCTGCATTTGCGAGGTAGCGCAAGGAAACAGACGAAAGAAATGGCCCAACCCACCCCCATACACATGTATATACATACGTCCACACACGCAAATATACATACCTATACAGCTTTCCATGGTTTACCCCAGACGCTTCACATGCCCTGATTCAATCCACTGACAGCACGTCAACCCCGGTATACCACATCGATCCAATTCACTCTATTCCTTGCAATCCTTTCACCCTCCTGCATGTTCAGGCCCCGATCACACAAAATCTTTTTCACTCCATCTTTCCACCTCCAATTTGGTCTCTCACTTCTCCTCGTTCCCTCCACCTCCGACACATATATCCTCTTGGTCAATCTTTCCTCACTCATTCTCTCCATGTGCCCAAACCATTTCAAAACACCCTCTTCTGCTCTCTCAACCACGCTCTTTTAATTTCCACACATCTCTCTTACCCTTACGTTACTTACTCGATCAAACCACCTCACACCACACATTGTCCTCAAACATCTCATTTCCAGTACATCCATCCTCCTGCGCACAACTCTATCCATAGCCCACGCCTCGCAACCATACAACATTGTTGGAACAACTATTCCTTCAAACATACTCATTTTTGCTTTCCGAGATAATGTTCTCGACATCCACACATTCTTCAAGGCTCCCAGGATTTTCGCCCACTCCCCCACCCTATGATCCACTTCCGCTTCCATGGTTCCATCCGCTGCCAGATCCACTCCCAGATATCTAAAACACTTTACTTCCTCCAGTTTTTCTCCATTCAAACTTTCCTCCCAATTGACTTGACCCTCAACCCTATTGTACCTAATAACCTTGCTCTTATTCACATTTACTCTTAACTTTCTTCTTTCACACACTTTACCAAACTCAGTCACCAGCTTCTGCAGTTTCTCACATGAATCAGCAACCAGCGCTGTATCATCAGCGAACAACAACTGACTCACTTCCCAAGCTCTCTCATCCCCAACAGACTTCATACTTGCCCCTCTTTCCAAAACTCTTGCATTCACCTCCCTAACAACCCCATCCATAAACAAATTAAACAACCATGGAGACATCACACACCCCTCCCGCAAACCTACATTCACTGAGAACCAATCACTTTCCTCTCTTCCTACACGTACACATGCCTTACATCCTCGATAAAAACTTTTCACTGCTTCTAACAACTTGCCTCACACACCATATATTCTTAATACCTTCCACAGAGCATCTCTATCAACTCTATCATATGCCTTCTCCAGATCCATAAATGCTACATAAAAATCCATTTGCTTTTCTAAGTATTTCTCACATACATTCTTCAAAGCAAACACCTGATCCACACATCCTCTACCACTTCTGAAACCACACTGCTCTTCCCCAATCTGATGCTCTGTACATGCCTTCACCCTCTCAATCAATACCCTTCCATATAATTTACCAGGAATACTCAACAAACTTATACCTCTGTAATTTGAGCACTCACTCTTATCCCCTTTGCCTTTGTACAATGGCACTATGCACGCATTCCGCCAATCCTCAGGCACCTCACCATGAGTCATACATACATTAAATAACCTTACCAACCAGTCAATAATACAGTCACCCCCTTTTTTAATAAATTCCACTGCAATACCATCCAAACCTGCTGCCTTGCCGGCTTTCATCTTCCGCAAAGCTTTTACTACCTCTTCTCTGTTTACCAAATCATTTTCCCTAACCCTCTCACTTTGCACACCACCTCGACCAAAACACCCTATATCTGCCACTCTATCATCAAACACATTCAACAAACCTTCAAAATACTCACTCCATCTCCTTCTCACATCACCACTACTTGTTATCACCTCCCCATTAGCGCCCTTCACTGAAGTTCCCATTTGCTTACGCACTTTATTTACCTCCTTCCAGAACATCTTTTTATTCTCCCTAAAATTTAATGATACTCTCTCTCCCCAACTCTCATTTGCCCTCTTTTTCACCTCTTGCACCTTTCTCTTGACCTCCTGTCTCTTTCTTTTATACATCTCCCACTCAATTGCATTTTTTCCCTGCAAAAATCGTCCAAATGCCTCTCTCTTCTCTTTCACTAATAATCTTACTTCTTCATCCCACCACTCACTACCCTTTCTAATCAACCCACCTCCCACTCTTCTCATGCCACAAGCATCTTTTGCGCAATCCATCACTGATTCCCTAAATACATCCCATTCCTCACCCACTCCCCTTACTTATACCTCCATAATTTGAACACTCACTCATTATGTATATGCAAATATTCCAAAACCTGAAACACTTCTGACCTCAGGCATTTCAGATAAGGGAAACTTAGCTTGTAGTAAGTTACACTGAGAAAGAAAAGTCACATTTAGTGAGACTTCATCATTGGTAGTTCAGTCTCATAAAAGAACTCATCCCAGGGGAGTCCATATTTCCCTGACTTTTGATGGCAAAATCCTCTGGGTAACACCTGGCTTGTAACTACCGATGAGCCCAGATTTAACTGGTGATGTACTTATGCTTCTTAGCACTACCAGTACCAGAACTTAAAAGACATTTTAGTGGCATAATGCAGAGGGCAAAACAAGTGCAATATACAGTTTCCTGCACCACAAAATACTGCAGTGCTCCATAAGTACCTAGTACCTTGTTAGTAATCTGTTACCACTGCATCTGACCTTATACTTCCCCTTCACATCGGTAAAAACAGACCACTTGCTTTGGTGTTCCCTAGGAATGTCAGCCCTGGTTGTGATACTACTCAAGACCTGGCCAGGATTATAAAACTATTCTCCCTAAAACTGTAAGCTTTCAAAAGATATTATTATTGACTGGTATGAAATAAAAATAATTTATAATTTATTATTGCTTAACAGTTTTGTTTCTCCTTTTATACAGGTATTACTGCTCCAACCATTCTACTCAGTCCTGATTCATTTTTTTTTTTTTGTTTTTGTTTTATATCTGGAAACAGGTGAGGAAATCATGGAAGGGGAAAACACACTAAAAGCAACAGGCAGCAGGATGTGTGGACCCAGGTAGTAGAGCACTGGCATTCCTCATGCATTTTTGCTGCTAATGAGACATTGGCAAGGCAGGCTGCATGCACGAGTGGGTGAATGGCAAAGCAGGCTGAATGCAAGAGTGGGTCTGAGATTTGTGCAGAACCACCAATGTGTAAGTGCTTATGACTTGGGCAATGTAAGCTTCATGTACGTGTAAGCAAAGTAATGAGTGTTACAGAACTTATCCTCAAGGTTACTGCTTCTTCATTTGGAATACATTCCTACAGTGATTCTTGAACAAATGTGTGTGAATGGAGACATGTCTAATACACATACAGCTTCAGTTGAGACATGCCTAGTGTGGTACTCCCTTTTCATCTTGGAATACACCTACATACACTCACACACTGCAACCCAGTCAGAGCCTCCTCCAGTCACAACCATTAGAAACGAAAAAATATAAGGAGGGAAGGGTTTCCAGACACCAACTCTCACCTTCTATGACAAGCAGGGAATGCATAGGAAATATTCTTTCTACCCTATCCTTAAGGATCTGAACCCCTTTAACTGCCTTTTATGATATGCTGGGGATAAGAGGCAAGAGTTCTTCCTTCCCTATCCTCTCAGTCACCACTCCTGTACACTTTCCTTGGTTCACTCAAACTTATACCTCTGAAATTTGTTCCTCTTGCCTTCAGACACTGGCACTATACAGATATTCAACCAATCCTCAGGCACCTTGCCATGATCCAAACCTACACTGAAAATCCTAACCAAGCTATTAATTTCTTAAGAAATTCAATTGTAATCTAATCCACTTCTGCCATTTTGTGGCACTTCTTACACAATGCTTTCACCACCTCTTCCTTTTTCACCAAACTACTTTCCACATCTGCCACCCTATCTATCTATATCTCTGATGCCCATCCCTTTGGAACTACCTCAAGAGGGTGGGCACAGCAAGTCTCCATATCTGATGGACTCCAGTGCTGTTTCTTAGCCTTAGTGCCTCACCCTTAACAGGCCACTAGCAGAAGGTAACTCTAGTAAAGTGTTTTCAGAGGCTCATACTGACTACTACCTAATGTTCCTATCTAATGTTCCTACCTACTACAACCATTTTGCCAAAAGGCAGGGCTACTGCAAAGTGCTTACTGCATAAAAATCTAGTTACGAAGAATGAGTTATGTGAGTTAAATGTTATCAAGTGTTCCGGGTGATAAGGAGAGATTGTATATTTGTGGACAGAATGCCAGTAGTCCACGTATGGGTGAGACAGAATGAAAATAAGAGTTACTTGGGTCAGAAGAGTGCAACTTGATAACTACTGAAGTGCTGGCTCACTATGCAGCTGTTACTAACACTCCTGATACACAGGCAAGTAGTACTGGTAATATATGCTGTACCTACTTCACCTTCAACCTAGCATGCACGGAGTACAAGCACCCTCCCCCTCCCCAGCCAGCCACATGTGTATCATTACTTCAAATGGGTTGGCAAATATTCACAAAATCGTGTATGACAAAAATTATGATTATTGATATTATTAACTTTTATTACAGGTTATATAGCGAGGAGTTGATTGAATTTTGATATTTTTATATGTTAAACTTAATTATGAAAAAATTATATATAAATATACTAAAACTGCTTGAAAATGTGACTTAAATCACAAAAATCGTAAGGTTGGCTACCTAGGTAAATATCATTATGGAGATGCAAACTTTATTGCTCTCTAGCTCAAAACTGTTTTAATTGTTGTTGTTGTTGATTCGTCACTATGGCTCTGAGAGCCTCATAAAATCACCAGACATTCAAAGATGTAAATTACCAATGGTTTATTCATATTCATTTACCAGTACTTTGTGACTGTAGCACGTGATAACAGCATTATACAGCTAATAATTATTTATAAGACTAATGCCTTGACACATATGCCAATTATTGGGGCTGTATTAAATCATATTGTTGCTTTATATCCATACCACTAAGTTTTCCATCTTTTATCAACCATTTTCTTTATCATACACTAGTAATCTGCTTTTTTTCAACCACAACTATTACAATACACTATAATCGACTACTCCTAATTTCTTGTATTTTCTTTCAAGTATCCAAATTATATTCCTATAAAATCCACTTCAAAGTGCTTGCATTGTACTAACCATTCTATTGATACATACACTTATCAACATAGTTGTGAAAATTACACCAATCCTAATACATTCATAAAAGTTTTCTTTCATAACACTCCATAAATTAAACTGTGTCAGAAATGTGACAGTTAAAAGAAAAAGGTCTTGTGAACAACAGAAAGGATACTTACAGATTTCACAGTCTCCTTAATGAAATCTTTCTTATGTGTAAGATCAAAGTCAGGATATTTATCGTATACTTGTCGACATACACTCTTCATAGTTACTTCTTCCAAATTCGCACCTTCTAAAATTTTCTTCACCATTACCTTAAGCTCACCATCCTGCCAAAGTAAATATATTTCATTATTCTTTTGCCTCCGTAATATTTACGAGCTAATCCATAAAAAGTCACTTAACTAAATTATATCTCTCTTTGTTCTTGTGTGCAATGTTGAATCAAGTAATGATAAACAAAGACCTGCAATTCTGTCAGCATTCAAGTTTAATCATCAGACAGTCCTTAAAAATAGAGTATAAATATATGAAGAAAATGGCACAAGGAATTCAACATCAGAGATGCAATGCACATGCAGAAATCTGTTCATTATAACTTGGATTCTAAATCTGTCAAAGTAGTGTAGTCTTTCCACATGGGAAATTCTTGTGTACTAAAGCAACATCAATTTCCTAGAAAAAAATTTCCTTCCATAGCAAGTCAAGTTTATGATAACAAATATTTGCCTAGTACTGTTGGAACAGTTTATAACACAATAAAATCTCATCTGGCAGCCTTCCAAATAAGCACCTATGAGGGTACTGGTAATAAGTGAAATCCTCAGCATTCAAATTCTATGTAATCAACTATCAATACCTCAGTCTTAATTTTACACCTATCCCCTGCACAATGGCAAATCATTTGCTGGATTTTTACAAAAACAACTTACAAATTAAGGAACCTTTTCATTTGATGAAAGGTTAAAATTTATTAGAAAAGAATTGGAGTAGGTAGTAGTTGCTATGCAGCCAACAACCAATGAGGTATATTACCAGCACCTACATGCCTCAGTATCAGGAAGGTTAGTGATGGCTGTGAAGTAAATGAGCACTTTTTGGCAAAAACGTTGGAGCAGTGGCCAGTAGTAGTAGGTTGGAGCATTAGCATTAGGTAGTAGTGGTCAGTAGGAACATCTGGTAGGAGATTCTCCAAACACTGTGCTAGAGTTGCCGTCTGCCAATGGCTTTTAAGGACGAGGGACTAAAGGCTAAGAAAAGGCATTGGTGTTCACTAGTAATGGAGACTATTGCTGTGGCAACCCCCCTTGAAGGAGTTCCAGTTGGGAACAGGTGTCAAGAGATATGAACAGATTTCAATTTCAGTTCACTAATGACTCTCCTACTTTTGTTGACTTTCATGTTCAATTAAATGACTGCTTTGCACTGATACTTTGCTGTTTTGACTATGCAGCATCTGCATAGTACAGCAATAACAACACATTTGAAAAGATTAAAAAAAAAGAAATAAGAATCAAGTAAAAAAGTGAGAAGGGAACAGTGGTAGCAGCATGGTTGTGGATTGTAATTTTTTTATTTTGCTTAAGGTTTCAGCCCTAAATTACTACATTGCACAGTTGCTCTACTGTATTAGCTACAGTTTCTGTTGTACAGTAATGTAAGAAAGGACTCAAGACAATGGGAGGGAGGCAACAGCAAGGCTAGCAGCAGTAGTAGTGAATGTGGGAAAAAGGGGTCATCATTATCTAATAATTTCTCAAAACACTGCTAAATTTGTTTATGTGGATAAAAATGGTTTTCTGTTCTCAGGTTTGTTTATATTTTGTCTTTTGGCCAAAATATTCCTGTAATCATATATCTTCTATACTGATATCGTACCTAAATTCAGGAAAATCCCAGAAACTAGCTGTGGCTTGGCCCTAAGGTTGCTGCATCTGAGACAAAGTGTATGATTCATCCTTTTCATAACAGTGCATGTGAAATAAATGGGAAATAAATATCAGATGCATCACTATGTAGCATTAATACCACAACCACCCCAGTCCTAAATAGTTAGGATTCCAAGTCCTCTCTGTTTTGTTATTCAGAAAACAATCATTACCCATGCTAAGAAGACAGACAAAATAATTCTCTAGACCTTTTAAATTCTATCTTCATAGATAACAGATTTATAGCAATATTCAAATTACTAATAATAATTAACCCCAGCAATCAAATGAATGTATAGCTAAAAATCCGAGCTCATGATCAACCCCTAACTGAACTTCCAGTGCTTGGACGATGAATCTTCCTAAAATACTAAATCATTTCAATATCACTCTTTGTGGTCTCCTGACTAGTAAATATGATGGCCATTTTTGTCACCTGCTCTTCGTGGTCTCCAGACTAGTAAGTATGATAGTTGGCCATTTTTGTCATCTGAATCACATACAATCTTGCTATTATTGCACAGTACAATCACCGTGCCATCCCTTTCTGCAAATTCTCATCCAACAATTTCTCTTTTGTATACATATCAATCAGCACATAATACAGTGAAATCCATCGGCCTTCAACCCCACTCACTTGTGCATACTTAGGTAGCATCTCTTCTTAAACCATGCAGTCCTGATCAACAATCCTCTTTAAGCATACAATTTTGTAAGCTTTTCCCAGCTTTTATTTACACCAGGGAGACCATTCCCCAAATAATACCCTCACTTACTACATAATCCACCATGCATTTGTATATCCTCGCCTCAACTCAGATCAAAACTGTCAAATCATTCACTAATCTCATCCCAACAAGAACTTTCATCTTAATTCCACTCATAAGCATTACTATTCACCATCTCTTGTGGTCTACTTCTATTCTAAATAATATCAATCTTTAACTCACTTCCTTAAGCTTTAACAAGTTCCCCATAGTAAATTTTTCATAATTTTCATCTCGCAATACCCAGACATTACACTACGAACTTTTCCAAATTCTACCACCTTCCTCTTTTTTCATGAAAAGAAGCACCTATTTCCCCTTTATTTTCCTCCTGGTTATAGCTATGCACGTTCATACCATCCGTTTTGAGCTTTCAATCAGAAATCTTCACTTGGATCTTCTGTTCCCAATTTTAAGTGACAATACTAGGTAGGCATGTTTGCCAGACCCCATGCTTCTGCCTCTGTTGATTGCATCATATGACATGCAGGGAATGTGAATATAATATTCCCTACTTAAAATCCAATAATTCAACTTCTCAGTACAATAGCAACCCTGGTTGTCCATATAATTGTGTAACGATTCATGTGAAGTATAACTGTATAATGAGGAACACCAGTGTAATGAAGAATAAATTTATGCCTAATGTTCCAAATTTATTTGGAAATAATGATAAGCTGTTGTTTAGCTGTTGCCAGACTACTCGTGTGTATCAAAACCTCGAATGAAAAGTATCATTCAGTAAGTCTTAATTACTTTCAGTGGATGAAGAGGAACACAATCTTGTCAAGGAACTTCTCACTCCAAAGGAGGCTATTTTTTCTAGCTAGTGATAAAAGCCTGTAGCTGCTTTAAGCAATGCAGCCTTGAAACAGCATTCTGAAGTTCCTGGAAAAGGGGTCCCACAGAAATTATAAAGAAGCCCGGATGTTATCTTCCCGAATGAAACAAAGCTCAAGGGGAATGGGTTGGGAGTGTCTTTGAAGTAGAGTCAGAAGTAAGTGTGAGGGTGAGAGCTAAGGGCAAGGTAGCTTGCTGCTGAAGGATTTGTGTGAGTGAGAGAGTGAGTGAGTGTGATCAAGCCTCAGGTGGATTACAAGATTCACGTGAGTGATTGTTAGTGCTTATACACCTGGAAGAGAGGCAAACAAGGAAGAGAATCAAGTGTTTTGGGAGAAGCTCTGCCAGTACATCAGCAGCTCTGATGCATGGGATCTAATATTAGTGATGGATGACTCACAAGAAAATGGTGAACAATTTGTGAATAAGTTTGCTGAAAAAAGACAGGCAAATGTGAATACTAAATTTAAAAATGGGAACATATATAAGTATGTTTGTGTGAGTAATAGTTATGGGATGAGGATATTACTAGTTTATATACTAATTGACTGATATGAAAAGGAAAGACACTTGGATGTGTGTGTACTGAAAGGAGCAAGGGTGAAAGTTTGTAGGGGCTTTAGGAGTTGGAAACAATTTGGGTGGGAAGAGAGTAGTGAAAGTGAGTTAAAAAAGAGGCTTGTGTGAAGAGATACAAGCAAATATTGAGTGTAGAGTGGCAAAAGGTAAGAGGAAATGAAACTGTAGTTGGGGAAGAATGGGAGGTATTTAGGTATTTATGGAAGCACTGCTTACATATGCAAGAGGTGTGTAGTATGCACGGATGATGAGACAGTTGGACTGGTGAGAAAGGGTAGTGTGAGTTTAGATGAGGAAGGTAAGTTACTGGTGAAAGCAAAAAAAAGAGGTATATGGTTGTGTGCAAGGAGTGCAACTGATTATATACATATGAGAAAATGACAGATCAAGAGAAAGGTGCAGGAGCTCAAGAGGACAAATGAGGGTTAGGGAGAGCAAGTATCAATAAACTTTAGGGAAAACAAGATGTTAAGGATGGAGGTTAAGAGTGTGAGGAAAACGATAGAAAAAACAGGAACAGTGGTGAAGGGAAGGCCAAATGAGGCAGTGGTAACAGGTGCTGCTGAGGTGATAAGGGGATAGAAAGATTATTTTGAAGGATTGTGCAAGAGGTTGCACCACATGTGAAAAGTCACTTTTAGCCTAAATAACGCCAGGACTCTTTCACAGAAATTGGTCATGGGGTACTTATAAATTCAGAAAAAACATTTAATAACCACAAGGAAAAAATGAAACACAAAATGTCCAAAGCGCTTTTCTGTAATTCACATCTTTAAGGGAAAAGAGAATGAGGATAAATCAGTACATGGCCAGTAAAGAATGAGAGTGAGACCTCCTGTGGTGTATGGCATTTGATATATGGCAGCTGTCAAAATGTAAGTCTGTCATAAACATGTTACATGGTCAAAACATAAGGAGTTGATAACAGATCTTGCCTTTGACAGAACTATCCAGTATGTATAATCCAGTGCTAATATTCATGTAACATGGCTCTGTATGCTTAAGATAAGATCCAATAATATTTCTACTGATAAAAAATTAAACAACAAAATTATGGAAGCATTTGTCCGTCTAGTACAAAGAATTCTTCTCAACAGGGATAAACAACGCCCTAAATTTGTGTTGTTTAAAACTAGCAAAAAGATCCTTAGCTCTCTGTTCTATATAAAACAGAGCACTCTTTGTACTTTGTAGATAAAGCCATATTAATTCATGGATGAAAAGTTTGAGAATATCTATAACAGATTAAAGAGAAAGTACCGTCAATCTTTCATCAACAAATATCTTTTTCTGATAAGAAAAGCATTTAGCAGAGCTAACCCCATGATCCCAAGAAAAAAAGATTTAGTCTGCCATTTTCAGATAATTCTCCTTACTTTCCCATCTACTCAAACCTTAAATACTGGTGATGCCTACAGCAATACCAATACAATTGTGGCTCTTCTAAACAATAACTCATTTGATAAATCACATGGTTTTAATTACAAAAAGTACTTTGCCATTTCTTCGCTGATCCTGGTGCTACCTTACTAATGTGGGAAATGGCGAATAATAATAATAACCCCCTCCCCCCTGCATGTGCGCGAGGTAGTGCCAGGAAAAGACAACTAATGCCACATTCGTTCACACTCAGTCTCTAGCTGTCATGTATAATGCACAGAAACCACAGCTCCCTTTCCACATCCAGGCCCCACAAAACTTTCCATGATTTACCCCACATGCTTCACATGCCCTGGTTCACTCCAATGACAGCACGTCGACCCCAGTATACCACATTGTTCCAATTCACTCTATTCCTTGCAGGCCTTTCACCCTCCTGTATGTTCAGGCACCGATCACTCAAAATCTTTTTCACTACATCCTTTCACCTATATATACATACATAATAATCCATACAAGCACATACACATACACAAATATACATATATACACATGTACATATTCATACTTGCTGCCTTCATCCATTCCTGTGACTACCCCATCCCACAAGAAACAGCATCGCTACCCCTGCTTCGCTGTGGAAGCACCAAGAAAAGACAAAAAAGACAACATTCATTCACACTCAGTCTCTAGCAGTCATGTAATACACCAAAAGAACAGCTCCCTATCTACATCCAGGCCCCACAGACCTTTCCTTGGTTTACCTCAGATGCTTCACATGCCCTGGTACAGTCCACTGACAGTACGTCAACCCCAGTATACAAAATTCCAATTCACTCTATTCCTTGCACGCCTCTCACCCTCCTGTTTGTTCAGGCCCCAATCGCTTAAAATCTTTTTCACTCCAACCTTCCACCTCCTATTTGGTCTCTCACTTCTTATTCCATCCACCTCTGACATATATATCCTCTTTATCACCCTTTCCTCACTCATTCTCTCCATATGTCCAAACCATTTCAATACACCCTCCTCCGCTCTCTCAGCCACACTCTTTTTATTTCCACACTCCTTTCTTACCCTTTCATTACTTACTCGATCAAACCACCTCACATCACAAACTGTCCTCAAACATTTCATTTCCAACACATCCACCCTCCATACAATCCTATCCATAGCCTATGCCTTGCAACCATATAACATCAATGGAACTACTATTCCTTAAAACATACCCATTTTGCTCTCCGTAATAATATTCTCTCCTTCCACACATTCTTCATCACTCCTAGAATCTCCGCCCCCTACCCCACCCTGTGACTCACTTCCGCTTCCATGGTGCCATCCGCTGCTAAGTCCACTCCCAAATATGTAAAACACTTCATTTCCTCCAATTTTTCTCCATTCAAACATACATACCAATTAATCTGTCCTTCAACCCTACTGAACCTAATAACCTGGCTCTTATTCACATTCACTCACTTTCTCCTTTCACACACTTTTCCAAACTCATTCACCAACTTCTGCAGTTTCTCCATCAAATCAGCCACCAGACCTGTACCATCAGCAAAAAACTGAATCACTTCTCAGGTCCTTTCTTCCCAAACAGATTGCACACTCGTGCCTCTCTCCAAAACTCTTCCATTTACCTCCCTAACCACCCCATTCATAAACAAATTAAACAACCATGGGATATCACACACCCCTGCTGCAGACCGACCTTCACTGGGAACCAATCACTCTCCTCTTCCTACTCATAAACATGCCTTACATCCTTGGTAAAAACTTTTCACTGCCTCTAGCAGCTTACTTTCCACACCATATACTCTTTAAAACCCTCTACAAAGCATCATTATCAACCCTATCATATGCCTTCTCCAGATCCATAATTGCTGTATAAAAATCCATCTGTAATTCATTCTCAAGACATTCTTCAAAGCAAACATCTGATCCATATATCCTCTATCCTCTATCACATCTGAAACCACACTGCTCCTCCCCAATTTGATGCTCTGTACATGCCTTCACCCTCTCAATCATTACCCTTCCACAAAATTTCCTAGGAATACTCAACAAACTTATGCCTCTATATTTTCCCTCTAAGGCTCAGTCTTCTGTTCTTGACACTACTTTGCTAATGAAGGATATGATGGTGTTAAATTATCATCATTCCAGTATATGTTCCTTAGGGCATTATGTATTTGCAGTTCAGAGTTTACTGATGAAGAGTTTGAGAAGATATATTCTATTGGATCCAAGTTAAAGTATCCTAGGTCTTTCATTGATAAATCCCTTAAGCTGGCAAAGGAATCATTTTATTTAAACCCAAACCTCCCCCTTTTAGTTATAGTTTTACTTTATTTCCCATGTTGCTTTTAGCAACAATAAAACTATGAAGAATGTCTTAATCAGGAACTCGCCAGAAAGTTCTGTATGATGCATCTATAGAGTACCATGTAAAAATTTTGATAAGTTTTATGTTGAGCAGACTGGTAAGGACCTTTCTGTTAGACTAAAGCAACATAAAGACAGTATAAGAGCCTGACAATGATCAAATGCCTTGTCTAATCATGTTAAAAATTATAATCACTGTATCAAATGTATCAGTTATTAACTCTAACCTCTGTATGACAAGAAATATAACTGAGTTGGATGGCTTTCTTGCTGATAAAATTTGTAAACAGTTCCCCTTCTTCTCCACATAATAATAAATTCATGATATGCATGTTGCTAGACTTGAATGCACCTGACTTCCATTTGGGTAGTCACTTTTTTACCAAGTGATGTCCTAGCTACATCTCTTCGTTGTAAATCAACTAACTGTTATATTTCCTTCTTGTATTTCCCCTGATGATGTGATTATTACACAAAAGTGCACTTTTTGCTCTCTGAGATAATGTTCTCACCTTCAACACCTTCACCGCTCCAAGAACTTTTGCCCCCTCCCCCACCCTGTGACTCCCTTCCGCTTCCATGGTTCCATCCACTGCAAAGTCCACTCCCAGATATCTAAAATATTTCACTTCCTCCAGTTTTTCTTCATCCTAATAATTACCTTACTCTTATTCACGTTTACTCTCAACTTTCTTCTTTCACACACTTTACCAAACTCAGTCCCCAACTTCTGCAGTTTCTCACTCGAATCAGCCACCAGAGCTGTATCATCAGCAAACAACAACTGACTCACTTCCCAAGCCCTCTCATCCACAACAGACTGCATACTTGCCCCTCTCTCCAAACCTCTTACATTCACTTCCCTAACCACCCCATCCATAAACAAATTAAACAACCATGGAGATATCACGCACCCATGCTGCAAACTGACATTCACTGGGAACCAATCACTTTCCTCTTTTCCTATTCGTACACATGCCTTACATCCTTAATAAAAACTTTTCACTGCTTCTAGCAACTTATTTCCCATACCATATACTCTTGAGACCTTCCACAAAGCATCTCTATTAATCCTATCATATGCCATCTCTTGATCCATAAATGCTACATACAAATCCAACTTTCTAGGTATTTCTCACATACATTCTTCAAAGCAAAGACCTAATCCACACATCCTCTACCACTTCTGAAACCACAATGCTCTTCCCCAATCTGATGCTCTGTACATACCTTCACCCTCTCAATCAATACCTTCCCATATAATTTCCCAGGAATACCCAACAAACTAATTTGAACACACACCTTATCGCCTTTGCCTTTGTACAATGGCACTATGCATGCATTCCACCAATCCTCTGGTACTTCAACATGATCCATAAATACATCGAATATCCTTACCAACCAATCAAAAACATATTCACCCCCTTTTTAATAAATTCCACTGCAATACCGTCCAAATCCACAACCTTGCCAGATTTCATCTTCCACAAGGCTCTCACTACCTCTTCCCTCTTAACCAAACCGTTCTCCCTGATCCCCTCACTTCACACACTACCCCAACCAAAACACCCTATATCTGCCACTTAATCATCCAACACATTCAAAATACTCACTCCATCTCCTCATTTCATCACTACCTGTTATTATCACTTCTCCACTTGCCCACTTCACTGATGTTCCCATTTGTTCTGTCTTATGAACGTTATTTACCTCCCATCCAAAACATCATTTCAATCTCCCTAAACTTTAAAGATACTCTCTCACTCCATCTCTAGTTTACCCTCTTTTTGAACCCTTGCACCTTTCTCTTGATCTCCTGCTGCTTTCTTTCATACATCTCCCATTCATTTGCACTCCATCCTTGCAAGTATCATCCAAATGCCTCTTTTCTTTTTGACTGACAACTTCACTTCTTCATCCCACCACTCGCTACCCTTTCTAATCTACCCACCTTCCACCTTTCTCATGCCACATGCATCTTGTGCACAAGCCATTACTGCTTCCCTAAATGCATTACACTCATTTGCTCTCATCTTTTGCCATTCTACATTAAATCTCTCCTGGTATTTCCTCACCCAAGTCTCCTTTCTAAGTTCACCTACCACTCTCTTCTCCCCAACATTATCTCCCTTTTCTTTTTTTTTTTAACTAATACAATTCTTCACCCTTCACCTCCACAAGATACTGATCAGCCATCCCTCATCTGCCCCTCTCAGCACATTAACACCCAAAAGTCTCTCTTTTACATGCATATCAATTAAAACGTACTCCAATAATGCCCTTTGACCATCTCTCCTACTCACATACATATGCTTATGTATATCTCTTTTTCAACCAGGCATTCCCAATCACTAGTCTTTTTTCAGCACAAAAATCCACAAGCTCTTCACCATTACCATTTACAACACTGAATATCCCATGTACACCAATTATACCCTGAAGTGCCACATTACTCACCTTCACAATCACTAAAATCTGGTCTTGTGCATCAAAGCTGCTGACACATTCACTCAGCTGCTCCCAAAACACTTACCTCTCATGACCAGGTGCGTAAGCAACAATAATCACCCATCTCTCTCCATCCACTTTCAGCTTTACCCACATCAATCTAGAATTTATTTTCTTACACTCTACCACATACTCCCAAAACTCCTGCTTCAGGAGTAGTGCTACTCCTTTCTTACCTTTTGCCCTCTCACTAACCCCTGACTTTACTCCCAAGACTTTCCCAAACCACCCTTCCCTGGGGACAGGGGAGAAAGAATACTTCCCATGTATTCCCTACGTGTTGTAAAAGGCAACTAAATGGGGAGAGAGCAGGGAACTGGAAATCCTTCCCTCCACTTTTACTTTTTCAAAGGAAGGAACAGAGAAGGGGGCCAAGCGAGGATTTTCCCCTCTTAGGCTCAGTCCTGTTCTTAATGCTACCTTGCTAACAAGGGAAACAGTGAACATACCTGTTCTTTTTTTTTAATTATACCTAATCACTGTACAATGTCAGCTAGGTAGCACCAGGAAACAGACAAAAAATGGCCCATTCACTCATATACACACATATATATACATAAATGCACATGTACATAACATATATATGCACATGCATAGGACATATATACACATATGTACATATTCATGCTTGCCTTCATCCAAATCTGTTGCCACCCCGCCCCACAGGAAACAGCATGCTGCTCCTTGCTTCAGCGACGTAGCGCTACGAAAACGACAAAAAAGCCCACATTTGTTCACACTCAGTCTCTAGCTCTCATGTGCAATAATTCAAAATCACAGTTCCCTATCCACATCCAAGCCCCATAGACCTTTCCATGGTTTATCACAGATGCTTCACATGCCCATGTTCAGTCCACTGACAGCACATCGATCCCAGTATACCAGATCATTCCAATTCACTCTTAATCAGTCTTAATCAGGAACTCGCCAGAAAGTTCTGTATGATGCATCTATAGAGTACCATGTAAAAATTTTGATAAGTTTTATGTTGAGCAGACTGGTAAGGATCTTTCTGTTAGATTAAAGCAACATAAAGACAGAATAAGAGCCTGACAATGATCAAATGCCTCGTCTAATCATGTTAAAAATTATAATCACAGTATCAAATGTATCAGTTATTAACTCTAACCTCTGTATGACAAGAAATATAACTGAGTTGGATAGCTTTCATGCTGATAAAATTTGTAAACAGTTCCCCTTGTTCTCCATATAATTATAAATTCATGATATGCATGTTGCTAGACTTGAATGCACCTGACTTCCATTTGGGTAGTCACTTTTTTACCAAGTGATGTCCTAACTACATCTCTTCGTTGTAAATCAACTAACTGTTATATTTCCTTCTTGTATTTCCCCTGATGATGTGATTATTACACAAAAGTGCACTTTTTGCTCTCTGAGATAATGTTCTCACCTTCAACACATTCTTCACTGCTCCAAGAACTTTCGCCCCCTCCCCCACCCTGTGACTCCCTTTCGCTTCCATGGTTCCATCTGCTGCTAAGTCCACTCCCAGATATCTAAAATATTTCACTTCCTCCAGTTTTTCTTCATCCTAATAATTACCTTACTCTTATTCACGTTTACTCTCAACTTTCTTCTTTCACACACTTTACCAAACTCAGTCCCCAACTTCTGCAGTTTCTCACTCGAATCAGCCACCAGAGCTGTATCATCAGCAAACAACAACTGACTCACTTCCCAAGCCCTCTCATCCACAACAGACTGCATACTTGCCCCTCTCTCCAAACCTCTTACATTCACTTCCCTAACCATCCCATCCATAAACAAATTAAACAACCATGGAGATATCACGCACCCATGCCGCAAACCGACATTCACTGGGAACCAATCACTTTCCTCTTTTCCTACTCGTACACATGCCTTACATCCTTAATAAAAACTTTTCACTGCTTCTAGCAACTTATTTCCCATACCATATACTCTTGAGACCTTCCACAAAGCATCTCTATCAATCCTATCATATGCCATCTCTTGATCCATAAATGCTACATACAAATCCAACTTTCTAAGTATTTCTCACATACATTCTTCAAAGCAAAGACCTGATCCACACATCCTCTACCACTTCTGAAACCACAATGCTCTTCCCCAATCTGATGCTCTGTACATACCTTCACCCTCTCAATCAATACCTTCCCATATAATTTCCCAGGAATACCCAACAAACTAATTTGAACACTCACCTTATTGCCTTTGCCTTTGTACAATGGCACTATGCATGCATTCCACTAATCCTCTGGTTCTTCAACATGATCCATAAATACATCGAATATCCTTACCAACCAATCAAAAACATATTCACCCCCTTTTTAATAAATTCCACTGCAATACCGTCCAAAACCACAACCTTGCCAGATTTCATCTTCCACAAGGCTCTCACTACCTCTTCCCTCTTAACCAAACCGTTCTCCCTGATCCCCTCACTTCACACACTACCCCAACCAAAACACCCTATATCTGCCACTTAATCATCCAACACATTCAAAATACTCACTCCATCTCCTCATTTCATCACTACCTGTTATTATCACTTCTCCACTTGCCCACTTCACTGATGTTCCCATTTGTTCTGTCTTATGAACGTTATTTACCTCCCTTCCAAAACCTCATTTTAATCTCCCTAAACTTTAAAGATACTCTCTCACTCCATCTCTAGTTTACCCTCTTTTTGAACCCTTGCACCTTTCACTTGATCTCCTGCTGCTTTCTTTTATACATCTCCCATTCATTTGCACTCCATCCTTGCAAGTATCATCCAAATGCCTCTTTTCTTTTTGACTGACAACTTCACTTCTTCATCCCACCACTTGCTACCCTTTTTAATCTACCCACCTTCCACCTTTCTCATGCCACATGCATCTTGTGCACATGCCATCACTGCTTCCCTAAATGCATCACACTCACCCACTTCCCTGACATCATTTGCTCTCATCTTTTGCCATTCTACATTCAATCTCTCCTGGTGTTTCCTCACCCAAGTCTCCTTTCCAAGTTCACTTACCACTCTCTTCTCCCCAACATTATCTCCCTTTTTTTTTTTTCTAACTAATACAATTCTTCACCACCTCCACAAGATACTGATCAGCCATCCCTCATCTGCCCCTCTCAGCACATTAACACCCAAAAGTCTCACATTTACACGCATATCAATTAAAACGTACTCCAATAATGCCCTTTGACCATCTCTCCTACTCACATACATATGCTTATGTATATCTCTTTTTCAACCAGGCATTCCCAATCACTAGTCTTTTTTCGGCACAAAAATCCACAAGCTCTTCACCATTACCATTTACAACACTGAATACCCCATGTATGCCAATTATACCCTCAAGTGCCACATTACTCACCTTCACAATCACTAAAATCTGGTCTTGTGTGTCAAAGCTGCTGACACATTCACTCAGCTGCTCCAAAACACTTACCTCTCATGACCAGGTGCATAAGCAACAATAATCACCCATCTCTCTTCATCCACTTTCAGCTTTACCCACATCAATCTAGAATTTATTTTCTTACACTCTACCACATACTCCCAAAACTCCCGCTTCAGGAGTAGTGCTACTCCTTTCTTACCTTTTGCCCTCTCACTAACCCCTGACTTTACTCCCAAGACTTTCCCAAACCACCCTTCCCTGGGGACTGGGGAGAAAGAATACTTCCCATGTATCCCCTACGTCTTGTAAAAGGCGACTAAATGGGGAGGGAGCAGGGAACTGGAAATCCTTACCTCCATTTTTAGTTTTTCAAAGGAAGGAACAGAGAAGGGGGCCAAGCGAGGATTTTCCCTCTTAGGCTCAGTCCTGTTCTTAATGCTACCTTGCTAACAAGGGAAACAGTGAACATACATGTTCTTTTTTTTTAATTATACCTAATCACTGTACAGTGTCAGCTAGGTAGCACCAGGAAACAGACAAAAAATGGCCCATTCACTCATATACACACACATATATATACATAAACGCACATATACATACATATACATAACATATACATGCACATGCATAGGACACATATACACATATGTACATATTCATGCTTGCCTTCAACCAAATCTGTTGCCATCCCGCCATACAGGAAACAGCATTGCTGCCCCTTGCTTCAGCGACGTAGCGCTAGGAAAACAAGACAAAAAAGCCCACATTTGTTCACACTCAGTCTCTAGCTCTCATGTGTAATAATTCAAAATCACAGCTCCCTATCCACATCCAAGCCCCATAGACCTTTCCATGGTTTATCACAGATGCTTCACATGCCCATGTTCAGTCCACTGACAGCACATCGATCCCAGTATACCAGATCATTCCAATTCACTCTATTCCTTGCACACCTCTCATTCTTCTGTATGTTCAGGCCCTAATTGCTCAAAACTTTTTTCACTCCATCCTTCCACCTCCAATTTGGTCTCCCACTTCTTTCCTTCCACCTGACACATATATCTTATTTGTCAATCTTTCCTCACTCATTCTCTCCATATGCCCAAACCATTTCAACACATATATTTTGGTGCATTACACAATAGCTAGAGACTGAGTGTGAGCAAAAGTGGCCTTTTTTTCTGTTTTCCTGGCGCTATCTTACTGAAGCAGGGAGTAGCGATGCTATTTCCTGTGGGATGGGGTAGCGCCAAGTCATGTGTGAAGGGAAGCAAGTATGAATATGTACATGTGTATATACAATATGTGGTGTGAGGTGGTTTGATCGAGTAAGTAATGTAAGGGTAAGAGAGATGTGTGGAAATAAGAAGAGCATGGTTGAGAGAGCAGAAGAGGGTGTTTTGAAATGGTTTGGGCACATGGAGAGAATGAGTGAGGAAAGATTGACAAAGAGGACATACGTGTCGGAGGTGCAGGGAACGAGGAGAAGTGTGAGACCAAATTGGAGGTGGAAAGATGGAGTGAAAAGATTTTGAGTGATCGGGGCCTGAACATACAGGAGGGTGAAAAGTGGGCAAGGAATAGAGTGAATTGGATCGATGTGGTATACCGGGGTCAACGTACTGTCAATGGATTGAATCAGGGCATGTGAAGCGTCTGGGGTAAACCATAGAAAGTTGTGTGGGGCCTGGATGTGGAAAGGGAGCTGTGGTTTCGGGCATTATTGCATGACAGCTAGAGGATGAGTGTGAACGAATGGGGCCTTTGTTGTCTTTTCCTAGTGCTACCTCGCACACATGAGGGGAGAGGGGGATGGTATTCCATGTGTGGCGAGGTGGCGATGGGAATGAATAAAGGCAGACAGTGTGAATTGTGTGCATGGGTATATATGTATGTGTGTGTGTGTGTGTGTGTGTATATATATGTGTACATTGAGATGTATAGGTATGTATATTTGCGTGCGTGGATGTGTATGTATATACATTGTGTAGGGGGGTGGGTTGGGCCATTTCTGTCGTCTGTTTCCTTGGGCTACCTCGCAAACGCGGGAGACAGCGACAAAGCAAAATATATAAAAATATATTGATGGCATGTGCAAAATATGCATGTGGCACGAGAAAGGTGGGAGGTGGGCAGATTAGAAAGGGTAGTGAGTGGTGGGATGAAGAAGTAAAGTTGTCAGTGAAACAGAAAAGAGAGGCATTTGGAAGACACTTACAAGGAAGGAGTGCAAATTAGGAGATGTAGAAAAAATAGTGGCCAAAGGTCCAGAGGAAGGTGCAAGGTTTGAAAAAGAGGGCAGATTTGAGTTGGGATGATTGAGTATCATTAAACTTTGGGAAGAACAAAAAGACATTTTGGAAGGAGGTTACTAATGTGCATCAGACAAGAACAAATGGGAACATCAGTGAAGGAGGCAAGGGGAATGATAATAGGTAGTGATGAAATGAGATGGAGTGAGTATTTGAAGGTTTGTTGAAAATGTTTTGGCTCCTAATTTTTTTTGGATTCACAAAGTGTCAAATTTTAAATATCATATCTTTGGATGTGGCCAACACTGAGAATTCATACTTTTATGCAAGAAAGTACTTCTAATACATCACAAGTTGGTGCAAACTAGAGGTTTCTATCCTTTCTAGATCCTGAGACATATGGCCCTAAACATGTCCACAAATATAAACGGGCAAAAAATGTACCAACTTTGAAGCTCAAAATGACCATGTGGGACGGCTTACACTTTTTTTTTTTTTTTTTTTTTTTTTTAGCAAAAAAACACTGGAAAGAATACATCTTGAAATACTAATGGCTGAATTTTCATTGTGGTTTTAATTCTTTTCTGGTCTTATAGGAATTTGAAATTTTGCTTGAAATTTATTTTGCGCATTTTTGGTAGTTTGCTGACACTCCTGCTTTGGTCCATGGTGGCTAAACCACTGCCAATTTCTTCACCTGTAAGTTTTTGTTACATTTTATATGAAACTGGCAACCCCATCGCCTAGAGGCCACACCTGATAGCTGTGCAGGTCCAGCCACAGGCCCACCCACCCACCTACCAACCAACCAGCCAACCATATGTTTTAACATTTTATCTTGAGCCTGTACCACACATATCCTTTAGAAATGTTTCCAAAAGTTTTTAATGTAGACCTGACTTGTCCTGACAGTTTGTATTGTCTTCCTGTAGCAGCTGCTGGCAAAGCATCAATTGTTGTCAATTTGTGTTGCTCTGGAATCCAACAGGTATCCTTTCTAGATGGCCAGTAAAACTGTAGGCTTGGTCCATGAGGTTGCATGAATATAATCAATGCATCTTTTTCTTCTTCTCACACTTCACAAATGTTTCCAAGCACTAACTGTAACACATCAATTTGGACGGAGTTCACAGAACTTGGAGTAACCAATTTCTGGACCATTAAGGTTCTTGTATGCAGTGTGCAGTTCTTTCAAATTGCACAACAGTAGTCATTTTTGTTTCTGGACTTTTTCTCATCAATTCTGACTGATGTGCTGTCTTTCTTTCCAGGACAAGTTCGACGAAACTCACCATCTTCATGAAACTTATGAACTTTCCCTGTCACTTCTGGAAATGGCCTTCCTTTCTTTTTTCCTGGGGTTGCTAGAATACCAGACTTTTATCCGGTTCCTTGCTCTTCTCACCATTCTAGTTAAAACACCAAATTCTTGAGCTGTTTTTTCTATACTCCAACTGTCAGGTTCTAGAGTCAGAATCTGAACTTTCATATCTTGTTTGCTAATGACATCTGGCTCTTTAATTCTGCTAACAAAATCCCATAGTATTCACAATTCCTGCATCTCTGCTTGCTAGAGCTTGGTTCTCATTAACCCACATCTAACCCATTAATTATTGACACTTTTTGATGAGCATCTTGCAATAATTCCCTTGATTTCCTCCTTGTATATGCAGGCAAATCTCTCCTGCTTCATATGAGAGATGTCAAGTGTTGAGTAGCTTGTAGCAGGCTTCTACTGTTGAAGTTCTTTTTGGACTTTTGAGGGTTCACCAAATTACTTGATAACACTGAAGTCATTCATTCAATTTCAACAGTCTTCTGCTTTCTGCAACTAGGCAGAGCTGTCCAGGATTAATGTCTTTACCAGTCATTCCCTTTAAGAGGTGAGCAGTTTCACTCTCAACTATCCCAGATGATTTTGTTGGCAATACTTCTTTATGACTTCCAAAGGGATTACAGCAGTGTTTCTGAAAATTTTCATATCTGGTCAACATAACTTAATGATGAGTGCATATACATGCCTCCTCTCCTTGAATCTCCTCTTTGTTTTCAAAGGAATAGTAGTCCCCTCTCTTAAACTGTCAGTTCTGAACATGGTTTCAAATGGCATTGTCTGGTGTATGTTTGCAGATGACACTTTGTCCCTTGTCTGCTTCCAATAGTACAGGTTTGCAGTTTTCTCTTTCTCCATAGGCTCGTCAACAACAGCACTACCTGTACTTAAAGTTTCTGTCAATTTAACTCTAATTCAAAACAAATAGTGCTCATTATCTGGTTGTACAATGTTTTCAACAAAAATAAAAATGCTAATCTAACAGCAGCATGTAAGCCTTACTTGAATATCTAATCTCTGATAAAAATATAAAATAAAACATAAGGTCAACAAGCTACCAAAAACACGTGCAAAATAAATTTTGAGCAAAATTTTAAATTCCTATTAGACCAGAAAAGAATTGACACCACAATGAAAATTCAGTCCCTAGTATTTCAAGATGTGTTCTTTCCAGTGGTTTTTGTAGAAAAAAAAAAAAAAAAAGTGCGAGATGTCGAGATGTCCCACATGGTCATTTTGCACTTCAAAGTTGATACGTTTTTTGCACTTTTATATTTGTGGCCATGTTTAGCGCCATATATCTCAAGATCTTGAAGGGATAGAAACTGTCAGACTGCACCAACTTGTGATATAATAGAAGTACTTTCTTGCATAAAAGTATGAATTCCCAGTGTTGGCCACAACCAGAGATATGATATTCTAAAACTGACACCGTGAATCCAAACAAAATTTGGAGCCAACTTTGGCAATTTTTTATAAAGTACTAAATCCTACAGCTCTGCTGACATGATTTTCGAATTCTACATTAAAAATTGACCCTAAAGACAAACTTTCAAAGCAATCACACTTCCTGTTATGGAAAGGTGGCTAAATGAAAATGGAAAAAATGCTTTGGCCACCAATGTGATGGACAGAAAAGGTGTTGTTTGGAGAGTCTAGTGAGAGAATGACAAAAGATATGGAGCTAAAAGTTTGCAGAACTTCCTTTGGAACCCAGAGGAATGTCTCAACAAAGCTACAACAAAAACTGAGAGGGTCAACTGGGGACCACTGATCCACTTGGCATGGGATGACTTGTAATAGTTTCACCCCTGTTCCTTAGCTTTGCCCTCACACTGATGCCTGACTTTACCCCTAAGACACTTCTAACCATTCTTCCCCTTTACCTTTGAGCTTTGTTTCACTTTCCTTTCCTCAAACATTCTACCTCTCTCTTTTCTTTTCATCTTGGTTACAGCCACACACATTCAGACACTCACAACCCAAGTCTTGAGAAGGATGAGTAGCACTCCTCACATGGCTCCTCCTTCTGATCCATCCTTTAGATGCTGAAATACAAAATCTCCAGTCCCCCACTTATGCCCCTCTTAAAAGCCTTCTACAACACACAGGAACTGCGATGATAGAATTCTTTTTCCCTACCTTACCCTAGGTATCCCTTTTACCATTATGGCACTCCCACAGTGCTCTGTAAGCTGGCTGTATCCAGCGGGAGGGATCACAGGTCAAAAGGTATAGTGATGTCTGCATGTCTGTGTGGACAGACTGATTATATAGAATTATCTGCTGGATCAACAGGAAAGGTCACTGACGACAGAGAGTGTGCAAAGCAAATGAGCATTAATTGTTCAGTGTCTGCAGTGGCAGTTTCATCATGAGGATGAAGGGTCTTGGGATATATTGGATCAGTGTTTGTACTGATGTACAAAATAGATAGGATAGTATGACACGTGTCTGGGCAGTGTGGTCTCCGACTGGTGAATACCTGATGGGGTCGTGTTTGGGACCGAGCTGAAAGAGCAGATGTATAGTAATTTCTGCGAGTATGTTATGTTAGTGGTGTTTGCAGGGGGGGATATATATATATATATATCATATTTTATTATACTTTGTCGCTGTCTCCCGCGTTTGCGAGGTAGCGCAAGGAAACAGACGAAAGAAATGGCCCAACCCCCCCCCATACACATGCATATACATACGTCCACACACGCAAATATACATACCTACACAGCTTTCCATGGTTTACCCCAGACGCTTCACGTGCCCTGATTCAATCCACTAACAGCACGTCAACCCCGGTATACCACATCGCTCCAATTCACTCTATTCCTTGCCCTCCTTTCACCCTCCTGCATGTTCAGGCCCCGATCACACAAAATCTTTTTCACTCCATCTTTCCACCTCCAATTTGGTCTCCCTCTTCTCCTCGTTCCCTCCACCTCCGACACATATATCCTCTTGGTCAATCTTTCCTCACTCATTCTCTCCATGTGCCCAAACCATTTCAAAACAACCTCTTCTGCTCTCTCAACCACGCTCTTTTTATTTCCACACATCTCTCTTACCCTTACGTTACTTACTCGATCAAACCACCTCACACCACACATTGTCCTCAAACATCTCACTTCCAGCACATCCATCCTCCTGCGCACCACTCTATCCATAGCCCATGCCTCGCAACCATACAACATTGTTGGAACCACTATTCCTTCAAACATACTCATTTTTGCTTTCCGAGATAATGTTCTCGACTTCCACACATTCTTCAAGGCTCCCAGAATTTTCGCCCCCTCCCCCATCCTATGATCCACTTCCGCTTCCATGGTTCCATCCGCTGCCAAATCCACTCCCAGATATCTAAAACACTTTACTTCCTCCAGTTTTTCTCCATTCAAACTCACCTCCCAAATGACTTGACCCTCAACCCTACTGTACCTAATAACCTTGCTCTTATTCACATTTACTCTTAACTTTCTTCTTTCACACACTTTACCAAACTCAGTCACCAGCTTCTGCAGTTTCTCACATGAATCAGCCACCAGCGCTGTATCATCAGCGAACAACAACTGACTCACTTCCCAAGCTCTCTCATCCCCAACAGACTTCATACTTGCCCCTCTTTCCAAAACTGTGAAGTTGTCAACATGTGAGGCAAGGGTAAGCTTTTCATTTCTACTTGGGGGTTGGATGGCAGGGATCTCATACTAATGCAAAGAACTGAGTGCCAGGGATGTTGAGGTGGGATTGTACTGAGAGATGTGTAGGTGTTTATGTCTGTGTTTGCCAGATAGCCAGTAACTGTTCTGAGTACTCTATTTTGAGTGGTATGTTGCCATAATATTTTTCAAGAGGGTGGATGGCTTGGCAGGTAAACTATTATTTTGAGGATGCCAGTTTTTTCTCCTTGTCCATATCTGATAACAGTCTGTGTTCTTAGGGCATTCACGTACTGATGTTTTTGGTGTGGGACATATGTGCCGTGTGTATCGTATGGGATAACTAGAATGGTTGGTATTTTGTTGAGGGTATAGGTCAGATTCATGTCCATCTGGGATTAAAAGTTACTGAAGACTTCATTGGGGTCAAGGAAATTCTGTTGAGTCAGCTGTTGTTCCACTAGAGTTGCATGTTTGTTTCTGATACTATAGTGTCAGGCTGTTGTGTTTTGATTCAGAGGTCGTCTGTGTATGAAAGAAACTTCCTGTTGTAGTTTCCTAAACATAATGGGATTTTGTTTTAGATGAGACTATAGAGGGCTGAAGAAAGAATAATCCGTGAGGAACTCCATCAAAGAGTTTAAACGTTTTAGAGATAAAGCCACTGAGAGTGGCTATGAAATTGGCCAACCACTTTGTCCCTGTTATGGATGGTCGCATCAGTATAATTTGTGTCAGGATGTACCAAATGGCAGCATCAAATGCTTTGTTGATGTCTAGATGTTACAGGACTTCCCCTGCTTGGGGTTACACCATGACTGAAAAGTTACCTTTAACAAGGCTTTATTATCAGTTGACGAAAGAGATTAGTTTCACTATAGAAAGGAGTCCATTCTGTCCCTGCTATTGATAGTTGCATAGCCTAGGAACTGTAGAAGTCCTAGGAAAAAAGGGTCCTGGAATAATGCCAAGAGCCTCTGAGAAAGTAGTCGAGGTCATTATAAAATGAATGAAAGGTATTTGTAGCTATGCTGCTCAGCAGCTGACTTCTATGCAGAGATGTTCCACACATGAAATGATCATGGTTAAGCTTCAATAATTCCAAAACTGTTTGCTACTAACATTGGTCAATTATGTCTAAGTTTCACATAATTTTTTCTCATCAGTAAAAATAATATCAATCATCAGCTAAAGTCAGGTGAGACAACATGTCATCCATGACTGGCTGCTTGGAGTCCTTCATATAATCATCCTCATGGCGACACTGGTCACACCACTTTCTGTGGAGTAACGAAATTACACTATTAGGGCTGAGTCCTTAATACAGAAACAGTATTAACACTTGTCAGGTGCAGATATAGTAATAAGAAATATATATGGATTTGCTATATTGTCTCTGACTGGCTTGCTGTCACTAATATGGGTTCAGATCTTTGCTGTTTGCCTCAACTTGAAAACTTGCTGTCACATATCTGGTGCTACTCTAAAAATAAGTAATTAATTAATTTAATCTTTAAAGTAAATATCATAAAAGGTAAATCTTGTCTGTACTTCTATGGAAATAACAATCAACTGATTGTTTGTATGTACTCCTTCACTGATACAGTAGATGGCATACCACCATTGGCTACAGGTATCACCATCAGTGAAGCTGGTGGCTCATGATTAGCAAGAATAGCCAAAGTTGAAAGAAATTCATAACCACCTTGTTTCTGCACAACTGGCTCATTCCCAAGCCTTATTTTCTCTTGTGACTTGATAATTTGTCCACTACATGTGCCATTTCAAAAATCTGATCTGCAATTTCAATTTGTAGATGTATCCTGCTGAAGTTGAGCAGGACTCTTATCACTCAATGCAAAAAACAATCTCTATACCTGAATCTCTTGAAAACAGTCGCTTTATAAACGATGCCTAAAGGCTCTGAGCAATGGCAGTTGTAATTCTTGATAACTGATCCAACCCTAGAAGGCATACATGTGGAAATCACAGGATACACACAAAGGGATTTACAAAAATACGTTGGTAATGACCACTCTCCATATTGGTTCCAATTCAAGATTTTCTCTTTTTTATATCAGTGTTAATAGAAGTCAGCATGTTTTCAATACTAAACTTTATGAACAGATCACACCGACAATTGACCAGCTATGGAATTCATCTCTCTCCACAACTATTCCTCTTCACTACCTTTTCAGATTTGATTTCATTAATATGACATGCAAGCATTTTCCCATTCTTGGTTTATGTACAGCAATTACTCTTACAGTTGAACAACTATCAATAACAAGTTCAGTTTGTACAGAAAAAAGCTGCAAGTGATACAATGTTAGACAAGACTATGAATGAATAGTCATGTATGATCAGCTATACAGAGAGGCAAATATTTCAGCCCAGTTGCTTCCATGGGGTATGATGACCCATTATACAGCTTATAGAATCTGTCAGTTGCAGAAAAAAATGTGATTCATTAATACACTAACAGTAATGATCAGTAACAAAAAACAGTATTTTTTTTTCACACTGAAGGCTCCAGTCATGGATAAAAATCCACACCTAGGCTGGGCCTTAATAGAAATATGGAGATTTCTGAAACGGTTAAAGAAACAAGGGAAAGTATTTACGAATTTTTGAGAAAGTGAAAAACCCTGTCTCTTGAAATGTGGCAAGTCATAATTATAAGGGAAACACATGAGAAAGTAGAGAGTTCCAAAGCTGTGACCTGTAAGGAAAGAAGCAGGTTAAAGAGCCCAACCTTGAGTTGCCAATGGCCACACTGTAATCATGTGATGCAGTAGCTTGCTGAGTATTGTGTGATCTAGCTAGTGGTGTTGGTACACTAGCTGCCAGCTCCTGGGAGCAAAAACCAAAGGAATACCTACAGAAGAGGGAAAGTGAACCAACATTGCAGCATAAGACACGACGATCAAATCTAAAAGTTAGCCTGGGACAGTATATAAGTTGGGTTGTTTTTTGTCTCAACTCTGTGAAGTATGGATGCAGAGCTTGAAGCATCCCAGAAGTGAGAGCAGTACTCCATACAAGAACGAATCAATTCTTTGTATAAATGGAGCAACTGTTCAGAAGAAGTTTCGACATTTAAACAGTACACCCAGTTTCAAAAGGATTTTATATTTACACACAAACACACATAACAATGTATCAATGAGCACAATAGGATGAGAGAGAGACTGACACATCATCATTGTGAGATCTTATCTTCACATGCACTTGTATGGATATCAAGAACATACAATAAACAAACTGGTATAAGTGAACACATAATACTCTAGTTTGACTAAGAGGTAGATGAGGACATTAAAAGATTAGAGGTGAGGCAAGACATAAAGAGAAGATAAAATTGTGGAAACTTAACAAACCTCAACAATTTCTATGGTAACATAGATCGAGAAATGGAGTTCAGAAGCTAGGAACTGGGGTTTTATGGTGCGAGGTTCTGTAAAATTTGCAACAGGTTAGGAACATAGGTGCCTCAAGCCACAAATACAGATGGAACGGTATCAACAAGAATGGTTTAATAAAAAATGCCAAATAGCAAAGGAGCTTTTCAATATGTGCAGTGGCAAAGACTGACAGCACTCCAGCTAGCTAGCAGCTGCAAAGTATGAGACCAAGGAATAAGCATAACAAGATCAGGAAGGCAGAACAAAGAGAGTATGAAAAAAATATTGTGGACAAGACATGAGAAAACCCAAAAATTTTTGCACAAATTCATCAGAAGTCAGTTAAAAAACAACTAATCAGGCAAAGGAATGGTTGAGGATGCTGTACGGATAAAAGATGAAATGAATCCGGAGTGGCATTAATTCATGGGTTAGGTACCTAAAGTCTCCATGAATTTTCAGATCATGAATTCTAGTTTAATAGGAATTAATAAGTTAGGTGCTGCAGGCAAAAATATATGCATTAAATGCTTTAAAAAAAACTATACATCAAATACAGTGAATAGACACAATAAAGAAAACCAATGATTGTTCAACTTGTGCAAGACTGGCCTATAATGACTCTATTGACACAGAATCACTGGTAATTTAGTCCTCAAACTTACCCTCCAATGCATGATAATGTCTCAACAAAGAACCTGCTTATCAGTTTGTCACTGATATCCAGGTCCTTAAAACACATCATCATTACCTACCAATAAAGGGGGAGGCTGGAACCTTGTTCCTCATGTGGGGAAGGCAAGGAGCCTTGCCCTTCAGGTATTGTTTGGAGAGTAGATGAGCCTTGCTCCTCAAGCAGTGGTGGGGAAGGTGAAGAGCTTTGTTCCTACAGTACTAATGGAAGTGGCAAAGAGCCTTATTCCTTAAAATAATAGGTTGGGAATTGAAAAGTACTGTTCCTCAAATGCTGGTGGGGTAGGCAAGGAGCCTTGTTCATCAGGTACTGGTGGGGGAGGCAAAGGGTCTTGTTCCTCAGATAATGGTGGGTAAAGTGAGAAGCACTGTTCCTCAGATACTGGTGGGGGATGCAAAAAGACTTGTTCCTCGGGTAGTGGAGAGGAAGACAAGGAGCCATATTACTGTCACTGATTGGGGAGGTGAGGAGCATTTTTCTTCAGTTACTAGAGGGGGGGAGCTGAATAACCTTGTTCCTCAGTTTCTGGTGTGGGGTTGTAAAGATCCTTGTTCCTAGGGTGCTGGTGGGGGTGGTGAAGAGCCCCATTACTCAGATACTGGTGGGGGAGACAAGGAGCCCTGTTTGTTCAGATACTGGCAAGGGAAGTGAGGAACACTGTTCATCAGATGCTCGTGAGGAAGGCAAGGAACCTTATTCCTCATGGACTGGTAGGGGAGGTAAGGAGCCTTGTTCCTCAAATACTACAGATGGCAGCAAGAAGCCATGTTCCTCAGATACAAAGAAATCCAGGAATACTGATCCTTATGCTGGTGGGGGGTGTGGTGTGTCCAGTTCCTCAGGTATTGGTGGGGGAGGCAATTTACCAGACCATCCTCTGTAGCACCTAGAGCATGAATCCAGTGATAACTCCATTGCATAAAATAAATTATTCAGGATCATTTACAACCACTAAGTGCAGCCACCACCACTTGGCCAAGAATTATGAAATTTTGACCAATAAATTTTAAAAAAGAAGTACAACAGAGGTACCCATGAACTGGTATATGTGAACTATCATGACTCCACTATAAAAAGTTCAAAAGTGTTTTCAAAGTCTTACAATCTATAAACCAAACACCAGTGAAATGGAGTAGAAAAAATGAGATATCTAGAAATGATGTAAAAGAATACTAAATGGTCTTGACCCATTCAAGGCTCAAACCTACCTAGACAAAAAGAAGACTGGTAATGGAACTGAACCACAACCCAGTTTCAGAGATTAATGTGATCTGTAGGGTTCTGCAAAAGATAATTAGAAAGCAAATGGATGACCTTGTACCAGAGAGAGAGAGAGAGAGAGAGACTTTTCGATAAGAGGAAACGCTGGATGGATTTTTTCCATCTGGACTACTATAAAGCAACTGACACTGAAATGCATGGGAGTCTGATTAAGAAACTGGATCACCATGCAGAAATAAGGGGGAAACTTCATCAATGGATTGAAGATAATTTATAACAAAGGACACCTAGGAGGAATCTTTTCTATGTGGGTTAAGGTGAGAAGTGGAGCATTACTCTTCTTTATCTATGAAGATGACTTGTTTAAGGGTATGGACTCCTACCTGAATACATTTGCAAAAGATGCAAAGGCTAAAAGGGAAGTGAAAAATGAGGACTGCATCTTGCAAAGGGACCAAAGCAGACTCCAAAACTGGTCTGATACACAGTTAATGAAATTCAACCGAAGTAAATGTAAATCAATGAGATGGTGCGAGTGAAATGAGGCCTCAACATGATCTAAGCATAACAACTGTGTGTGTTAGAAAGTCTTGGGAGATGACCATCTCAAACCCATCGCCAAACCCACATCAAAGGAATGGTCAAGTAAACAAGCAATTGGCTGGCAAATATTAAGAGTAGTTTTCAAGTATATGGGTAAGGAAGTCGTTAGCAAGATATTCATATCCTACAGAAGGCTAAATCTAGAATATGCTTCTCAAGTTTGGTTAAAGCACCTGGAGAAGCAGAAATAGCCAATAGCAAAGTTCCAGAGATGGGCAATAACAAGTACCAGAATTAAAAGAGCTGAGTTATAGAGAAAGGTTAGAGGCTTTCAATTTGCCCACTTTGGAGGAGGGAAGACTGAAGGGTGACCCAATGACAACCTTTAAGTTTTAAAAACTGACATAATGAAAGCAGAGAATAGTTCTTCATGAGATGGAAGGACACAGCAACAAGAAGACATAAAGTTTTCAAAACAGAATGATGAAGACGAGAAAAATTTCTCATGTGATGTAACAATTAAGGAACAGCAGAGTCCTTCTGACCCTGCACTATGCTGGAGATGGAGATCAAGAATCCAGGATGTAGAAATGAGTTATTTGAGGGGAGCAAGTGGTATGACTAGATGGAATGAGGAAAGTATTAACTGTGTGTATGAGATATTTGGTATGGTAGAGAATGCAAAGGGAATGAATTGTTGAATGACAGAATGGGTGAAATGTAATACTTTGAGGTCGTTCGAGCACTTGGAAAGGATGCAAGATGGGGAGTTTACAGGGAAAAGTGTTTTATCAAATGGGTTAGTGTGAGAGAAAGACCACCTGTGACATGGGAAAATTGGTGGAAGAGTACAAGAAAGAGGGAAATGGAGAAAGAATGCCTCACACAATGGTGTATGCGAGGGTGGAACATAAGGACATAATTAGGTTGAGGTTCTTTTGCCATGGCAATCCCTTTATGGGAGTTCCTGGAGAGAACAGGTGTCAGAGATATAGAATGATAGACAATAAGAGCAGAGCAACCTGAGAACATAACATGAAATGAAGCAAGAAACTTCTTAACAAATATGTAAATATGTAAAGTACTTTTATTGTAAAAGAGTGGTGGATGAATGGAATAACATAATTAAAGACATGGTTAATGCAGACAGCATACATAAATTTAAGAATTTGTGTGATGGTAGAGAATGTTCAAGACTTGAGGTCCTACAAGCATTAAATTTCCTCCATGTTATTGATGTGAAGAGTAAATGTCAGTGTGTGTCAAATGTTATGTCTAGAAATGGTTGGTGTTTTATTCAGTGGTAGAGACTGGCCATTCAAGGTGACTGGAGAGTGTAAGCTGGATTCATGTCTGTCTGGCATTTAAAGTGACTGAAAATTTCTGCAGAGATGCACACATTCTGTTCTAGGTAAGTCACTGTTCCAGTTGTGTTATGTACTGTTGCATGACATGATACTACTGTGGTGTCAGGGGATGTGATGTAATTTTTTAAGATTTGCATAAGGTAATAGGAGGTCGTCTTTAACTATGTCTTAAAAGTTCATTTACCGAAGGTATCCAACATTCCTTTATCTTTCTTCTTGTTCATGTGAATCTGATATTTCATTTGTTCCTGAGCTTCTCATGCTTTCCTGCTTTCCCTCTGTACAAACACGTATGAGCTGGCAGTACTTCCATCAAAGTTAAGGCTACTTCCTCCAAGAGTGAAAAGAGCTCAAAACTCTACTGATAGCAATTAGAAAAAATATCTAACATCCTTAATACTTACCGAAGGAGGCTGCTTGACTTTCTTCGCCAAAGGTTCATCATCTGAATCAGAATCATCAGAGTCTGCAGTTCTAGAGCGTTTGGTGGATGTGGCTTTCTTGGCTGCTCCTCCTCTCTTGGCTGGAGTTTTCTTGGCCGGAGTCTTCTTGCCTGGGGTCTTCTTAGGTTTCTCATCTACATCCTCTTCATCACTCTCTAACTCCTCTGATTCTGATTCATTACTCTCACTACCACCACTTCCAGAGTCATCCATTGATGTATTGTTCCGTCTCTTTTTTTCTTGACCTTTCTTTGGTCTCCCTCTCCCTTTACCTTTCTGAAAGTACATTCAAAATTACATTACTTTCCTACAAAAATATAAGTAGGTACTCCATTCCCAATTAACTGGGTTGGATCAGGTACATACAGCATCTAAATCATGCCTTCCGTTTCTTACATCACAGACCTATGTTAATCAACATAAATATATTTATACATACATAATTCATTTTAATTATAATTACCCATGCACCAATTTCTATGACAAGAGAGAGAGAATCCAGGCCAATCATCTGCCTCTCCTACAGTCCCATATCACATCTATCCTCAGTATCCAACAGAACAGAACAGAACATTCAACTCTCACCCTAAACACTGCTCTCACACAACATATCCAACCAAAGTCCCCTCCCACACAGTACTAACAGCACGTGACAATAAAAAAGCATTTAACATTGTCCCCTGACACTTCATCACCCACAAAATAACTGACATCACCCCACAAAAAGATGACAAAGATTAGCTGGCTAGTTCCATAAACAGCTATCATGCCAGATTCTCATAACAGCCTCACCAATTCTCATCACTCTCTTCCACACATTCCAATACCTCAGGCAAACCTCAATACGAAGGTCCTTTCATATGCAGACAACCTACCAATCACATCATGACACAACAGCATCCACTTTAAACTATGCCTCACTTAACTGCACTCTCTTAAAAGCAAATATCACAAACCTACAAATCAAACAAAACTGAGCATTCAGAACAATCACTGGGTGCCTAACACCAAAACATTTAATACCTACACAATGGAACACAGATCTTCCCAGTGAAACCCCACCTCAACATGGATGGCACTCAATTCTAGGCCTGAGTCACTCATATCCACTCTGTAGCTGTTATGTTTCAAGCATCAAAACCAAAGCCCTCCATTAACAACTAAACCCCACAGACCTAATATTGTAGGTAATGGGTCCTAACAGAATCCGATTAAAATGAACCATATATGTCTGCACCTTATAAATAATGGAAAATATATATATGTGCCACATAAATGTACTCTTCCTGACTGTTCCCACCAACTTATGGTAAGTACAGCTTTTATATCCCATATTCTTCATCTTCTGATACATCTGACACATCAGACGTATTATTCATATTTATTTATACTTTGTCGCTGTCTCCCACATTAGCAAGGTAGCGTAAGGAAACAGACGATAGAATGGCCCAACCCACTCACATACACATGTATATACATAAATGCCCACATACTTACAAATACATACCTATACATTTCAATGTATACATACAAATACATCCACAGACATATAAATACATACACATGCACATATTCATACTTGCTGCCTTCATCCATTATTTTTTCTTTTTTAATTTGAGTTTGGCCTTTAAGTGTGTATAGGTACTTAAATGTACATGGGAAGGATTAATTCTGTTAACTTTAAGGATTATCTTGTATTCATAAGCTGATGTCAGTTTACAATATAACTGGTTTTACAAGATTACGATGTAAGAAACTTAGCATGGTTATGCTTAAACACCTCTACAGTGTCTAAATATTTACCTATCATCTGAAACTTCAATCCCATTTGAACAGGATGGACCCAAAGCAAACAACCTCACTTTCTAACTTATGCCAAATACTCTAAGGAGAAGAGAGACTTCCACACCATTATAAGAACTTTGTATTTAATGCTGCATCTTCAGATAACTTTTTGTCAAGGGAGAATACTGTTGTTATTGAAAACTCCACACACTTGCATAATCATCTGCATTCCTCCAAAATGATAAAAGGGTGCATCAATACTTTTATGTGAAAAAACACTATCATACAAATATCTAAATAATCTTTAAGACTGAAACTCTTAGATGCAGAAAACTACAAACAGTCTCTGGCTACTTTTACTCTAATGGTGGGAATACGTACCCGACATAAACAATAATAAAGGTACTTTCACAGTCAAATTCTGCTCGATTCAAATCCAATCCCAGAAGAATTGCTAACAACCAAACAGGAGACAAAAATTCAAGTAATATCAAAAAGCTAAACACAACAGCAAAATACACATAATAATATTACAAACATAAAAGTGACTCACCCAATTCCTTGAACTCTACTAGTGCTATGGATGTCAACATACACTTCCATAGCAGGGGTATATTGGTGTCAATCTACAAATTCTACCTCCAACCTCCCACCAAAAATCAAATTGTGCACAAACTGTAAACTATATTGACTGGCTACAGAAGACATACAAAAAAATCAATGAGAAACTGAAGGTGCCTGGAGGCCCAAATAGTCTCTCTCTAGTGATCTTAGAGGGCAGTTGCAAGCCTCCTTTTGGGATCCACTGCATCTGAAGTGCCTGATACTTTTTCAATGGCCACCTATGCCCACATGTCATGTGCAACATGCCCACTTCATCAATACAAGCACTCTTAAACCCATGAAAATGAGGAATACTGAATGAGTTAACAAGTTTGAAGAGCAAAATCACATATTCTGTTTTGATGTAGAGTAAAGCAGAAATGTACATGGTGAAAGTGCAGAGGACACACTTGTGAGAATGGGAGGTGGACCCCACACAGGATCGACAAAATCAAACATAAGTTCTAATTCATCTGTGGAATTAGCAAACAATTATGGCCTGGAATTATGGGCTCTTAATTCAAAAGACAAAATGATGGTTTTGATATTTCTATATATTTCATTTTGGTCTTGTTGTTAGGGATAGAGTGGTTCTGGCAGTGTACAGTGAAAGTGTTAGTTACCCAAATTATCTGATAAATTATCAGCAGCTATTAGAAACAGTTCAGTGACGAATGTCAAAATAGGTTCAAGCTATGTATCTACAAAGTGTACAGTGTATCTGATCAGCCAGGATATGATATACCTATAGGCTGTGACCTCCAATAGTGTGACTCAATTAAAAAAGAAAAATGATAACCTAGTCTTAGACTAAGCTGTGGTGTGTGTGTATGTTGATTACCAAAACCATCATAGGTATAGTAAACGTGAACTAAATTGAAGAATCTATCATGTCTTCCCGTGACAAGAAAAGAAGAAAGTGATGAGGCTTGTAAAACCAGATGACAAGATGCATCAAGTGATCATAATTCTGTCATTTCTGTGTTGCTAGCAGAGCACAAGACCATTTGTGCTAATAAAACCTGAACCATCCTGTTATCATTACATAAATAGTCCAGCATTCACTTCACGCAGATTAAATATTTAGCTCATAGTATCAAAATTTGAGAGCAATGATGAACTGGAAAATTATCACACTGTTCAGGGCAACATCAATTTCTAAGCAAACACAATGACTACAATGCCAATTTCAAACAAGCTTGTTCATAGTTCCTTTTATCTTGCATGAATCCACAAAAATAGAAGAGATTGTGGCATGGCTTGATAACTTCTAACAACCTTTAACATAATATCCAGCAATTCCAAGAACTTTCTCAAAAGCCCATTCTTCAAAGATACTGGTACACAAATTACCACAGCTTACTGGAGAAGGGAATAATATTCAGTAAAATGAATCACCACTCTCAAGAAAAACATACTAAAAACAGTGAGGAAACAATCATGCTACCTTAGGTGTTTTAGGTGGTTTTCTTCCAGCATCATGTGGTTTAAGCATAAATTCCATTAGTCTTTCTACAACCTCACTCTTATTGCCAGACCGTTCCAAGCCCAGAATCATCAGCATCTTCTTGATCTCTGACATGAATAATCTGTGAAGAAAATTTGACGTTACAAACTGAGAAGACTGCACTTAAAGCACATTATACAACTACTGGTGTATCTATATGTCCAGTGATTATTAAGGGAGAAAATTCTTCATGGACCAGCAATAATTCAAATATGAGACCACTAAATATAAATCTTAACTTCACTACTACCTAAACATTCATATAGTTATCAAGGACACAATATTTCTTCCAAGAGCATCTGTTCTGATATCTCTATTTGTATAAAAGCCAGAATTTGCTATCAAAGCAGGGCAATGCATTTATAATCTTTACCCAAATTTTTTTCAATTACTCATTAATCCTCTAATGCCACAACTGCTTACTCAACAACTGGCTGAAGAACTCTTCAAGATAGTTGAGAGAAAACACCTACCTAGCATTTACATATTAGTAACTACAGAGACTTCTCTATGATATTAATATATGGTGCTCAGTGCATTATCTGCTTATTCATAGCAAGATTGGTGAAAATCAACAAACTTGCAAAATCTAGGCATAGTTCTTGGAACATATGCTACTTATACGATAATGTAAAAAATCTGAACTTCCTTGGGGTCATATGAATTATTTCATTGTCTTCCTTATTCACAGTTCTACTCCTAGTTTTGGATTTTCAGCAAATTTAAAGATCTTAGATACGAAATCCATTTCAGATCATTACTGGAAATGTATATGAAAAGAATGGGGCCAAGGACCATCCCCTGTGACACATTCAGCCAGTTAGAGGTTTCTCCAACTTAAACAATAGTTATTCATCACCTTTTATCTCGAGAAACATATTTAAAACCTTAAAACTATTTCAAGTATCTATTTTGGCTTCCTTGAAAAATATTCAAAATCTCAAATTACTTAAAATAGAATTATACGTTGACTTTCTTTGAAACAAGTCACCAGTTTGTTTTCATAGCATTGGTCTAAAATTCCTTTAATAATTATTATTTTCATAGCATGTCTAAAATTCTTTTAATACTTCTATTATTTTCAATGTCATTATATAACTCATTAAATTCTATGTGTGGTGGGGTGGCAATGGGAATGAATAAAAGCAGACAGTGTGAATTGTGTGCATGGGTATGTGTCTGTGTGTGTATATATATATGTGTACATTGTGATGTATAGGTATGTGTATTTGCGTGTGTGGACGTGTGTGTATATACATGTGTATGGGGGTGGGTTGGGCCATTTCTTTCGTCTGTTTCCTTGCGCTACCTCGCAAACGCGGGAGACAGCGACAAAGCAAAATAAAAAAAATAAATAATTAAATTCTAAAGCCCTATGTTTCTAGCATTCTATTAATTCATGTTCTTTGGTAATACCACAACTATGGGCATCAAATCAAATTACCATGCTGTAATGTCAAATGTTTTCTGGCAAACCAGATACAATCTACCCAGCCTCCCCTTTTGTCTGAGACAAAGCTCACTCTTTTGTAGAATCTACAAGGTTTGTTGTACATAACCTTTTCCTAAAGCTGTGGTGTCATTCACTGAGGTAATCTCTCCTCTGTAGCCAGTCATCCATTTGCTTTCTACTTATGTATACCAGAAGTTTCAGACTATACCTGTCAAGGAGACTGGTCTGTAATTCATTCTCTCTTCCTAGTCTCTTTTTTTAGCCCTAGTTCTCTCTCTTTCTACAGTAACATTTTGAACAGTATTTCAAGAGTATAGTGTATCTTTAGCACTTTTGGTGAAAGTTCATCTCGACCATCAGCCTTGTATGGGTTGAGACCTTTTAGTAACTATCGTCTTTTCTAGACGTCTAAATGCTTTCCAAAAACTCCTCCCCATTCCAACTCATTGGTGATGGAGCAATAGTCTTCCACAGTAAATACAAGTGAACTTCTCATTTAGCTCTTCGTTTATCCTTACATTATCCTCAACAACTCTTCCCTCTGAATCCTTCCGCCTGATCAGCTGTTCTTCACATGAGAAATTACTTTTGTTGAATCTATAAAATAGCTTAGAATCTTCTCTTGCCGAATTTATGGAATATTTTCAAATTTTCTCCTGCCTTGTCAATACCATTCTTTTCAGTTTCTTTCATTCTGCCTTTCTTATTCTGATATACTCATTCCTTGCTCTTATACCTTGCAAATGCTGGCTGGCTGGTGTTCCACCTGTAACCTCAGCACCTTTGCTTTTAGACATCTTTCATCGAACAATTCTTTCCTCTTCCTTAACGTTACCTTTACATTTTAGGCTAAAAGTATGCATTTCCCACTCAATTGCAACTTTCACAGAAACTTTCATCACAGTACCCCCAGGTTTCAAGCCAATGAAATCCATGTCCCAATTTATACTACCACAGAAATTACTTTCTGTGTAGTTTCCAAGATTTTATGTCCTCTTTAATTCTTGTTTTATCTCTGCTCTTTTAACCTCCTCATTTACCATATCATAAAACTTAAGCATTTCATGATTGCATTTTCCACTGATGTATCATAAATGATGATATCCATCCATGTAAACATGAGTGAAGATCAAGAAATGGTGGTGTCAGTCCCTGTCATCTAAGAGATATCACTGACATGCTGGTATTGGAAATTTTCTGATATACACACATATTATGAACTTGTGTCACCATGATTTCCTGTCTTCATGAAACCCCAACTTCCCCAGTCTATCTCTTTATGACTAAACTCCCCCACCATCAATATGTTACATTTGCAGAAAAGGTCATTTTACTGTTTCATAATCATCCTGATTGTTCTTTAATTATAACAATATATTAATTCTGGATCATTAAAATTCTATGGATTTTATATCAACACCACTAAGCACTTCTTTTCCATAATTACCCTCCTAAATATGTACCCACTAAGCACTTCTTTCCCATAATTACCCTTCTAAATATGTACTGTCTCAATGGACCATCTATTACTATATCCTGAAACCTATGGTTACATCTTATTAGGGGGGCCAATCCTTCAACTCCATTGTCTTCTCTTTCCCTTATCACTCTCTTATATTCCTCTGAATAAAAAGAGCGAGATCCATTCCCTTTAATAAGCTGTTTCCACAATTTCAAGTATGTTTTGCCCCACATGATCCTTAAATCTCAGTTCTTTTCCTTCAAATACCAGTTCATTTGCATTTCTATACATTACTTTCAGTCTAACATTACCATTACCTAACATTTCTCACCTTGTGGTGCTGGCATGAGTTTTCTGTCCTCTTGCCTCATTTGGTGTCTCATTTTTTCCCATCTGACTGTAATCTTTGGTTTTCTTCCTCTGTTCCCTTGGCATATCACTTTTGAGGAATGCCCCACTACATTACACCATATTTTCAAGTTTCTTTGCCAGCCTGCCTAAGCACCTCTTAGCTAGATGTGTGCCTAGTCCTGAATGCAACAGAATGGATGATGGGAAATGTATTGGAAAGTAAATATCATGTAAGGAATGAGAGAGAGGAAGCAAGATGTGTAGTAGTACATGGACCATGACTGTGAGAGTTCACCGGTGTGTCTTGGAAGGAAGGAAGGAAGGAAGGAAGGAAGGAAGGAAGGAAGGAAGGAAGGAAGGAAGGAAGGAAGGAAGGAAGGAAGGAAGGAAGGAAGGAAGGAAGGAAGGAAGGAAGGAAGGAAGGAAGGAAGGAAGGAAGGAAGGAAGGAAGGAAGGAAGGAAGGAAGGAAGGAAGGAAGGAAGGAAGGAAGGAAGGAAGGAAGGAAGGAAGGAAGGAAGGAAGGAAGGAAGGAAGGAAGGAAGGAAGGAAGGAAGGAAGGAAGGAAGGAAGGAAGGAAGGAAGGAAGGAAGGAAGGAAGGAAGGAAGGAAGGAAGGAAGGAAGGAAGGAAGGAAGGAAGGAAGGAAGGAAGGAAGGAAGGAAGGAAGGAAGGAAGGAAGGAAGGAAGGAAGGAAGGAAGGAAGGAAGGAAGGAAGGAAGGAAGGAAGGAAGGAAGGAAGGAAGGAAGGAAGGAAGGAAGGAAGGAAGGAAGGAAGGAAGGAAGGAAGGAAGGAAGGAAGGAAGGAAGGAAGGAGAGAGAGAGAGAGAGAGAGAGAGAGAGAGAGAGAGAGAGAGAGAGAGAGAGAGAGAGAGAGAGAGAGAGAGAGAGAGAGAGAGAGAGAGAGAGAGGAGAGAGAGAGAGAGAGAGAGAGAGAGAGAGAGAGAGAGAGAGAGAGAGAGAGAGAGAGAGAGAGAGAGAGAGAGAGAGAGAGAGAGAGAGAGAGAGAGAGAGAGAGAGAGAGAGAGAGAGAGAGAGAGAGAGAGAGAGAGAGAGAGAGAGAGAGAGAGAGAGAGAGAGAGAGAGAGAGAGAGAGAGAGAGAGAGAGAGAGAGAGAGAGAGAGAGAGAGAGAGAGAGAGAGAGAGAGAGAGAGAGAGAGAGAGAGAGAGAGAGAGAGAGAGAGAGAGAGAGAGAGAGAGAGAGAGAGAGAGAGAGAGAGAGAGAGAGAGAGAGAGAGAGAGAGAGAGAGAGAGAGAGAGAGAGAGAGAGAGAGAGAGAGAGAGAGAGAGAGAGAGAGAGAGAGAGAGAGAGAGAGAGAGAGAGAGAGAGAGAGAGAGAGAGAGAGAGAGAGAGAGAGAGAGAGAGAGAGAGAGAGAGAGAGAGAGAGGAGAGAGAGAGAGAGAGAGAGAGAGAGAGAGAGAGAGAGAGAGAGAGAGAGAGAGAGAGAGAGAGAGAGAGAGAGAGAGAGAGAGAGAGAGAGAGAGAGAGAGAGAGAGAGAGAGAGAGAGAGAGAGAGAGAGAGAGAGAGAGAGAGAGAGAGAGAGAGAGAGAGAGAGAGAGAGAGAGAGAGAGAGAGAGAGAGAGAGAGAGAGAGAGAGAGAGAGAGAGAGAGAGAGAGAGAGAGAGAGAGAGAGAGAGAGAGAGAGAGAGAGAGAGAGAGAGAGAGAGAGAGAGAGAGAGAGAGAGAGAGAGAGAGAGAGAGAGAGAGAGAGAGAGAGACCTTTGGTTATTAGGGGCCTAAACATTTAGGAGGGGGACGTGTGCACAGGATAGAGCAAATTGGAACAATATGGTATACAGGGAGTGGCCAGCAGTCAACAAAAGACAGAATGTGGAGCTTGGCTGAATCAAGGCTCGAACTTTGTGCATTATTCATGAAAACTAGAGAATGGATGCAAGCAAATGAGGCTGTTCTTTGTCAACACTTGACATTAACTTGTCAATGCAGGAAATGGTAACAAGTATCAAGGAGGATTTCCAGCACTCAACTCCCAACTTTCTTGTTGCCTTCTATGAAACAAAGATGTATGGGCAGTAGTCTTTCTCCCCATCCTCTCTATATATTAACAGCTCAGCCACCCCAGGAGTTGAGTGATCCCAGTTTTTTATTTGGAGTGACCAAACACCTATACCTACATTGTTCAACTCATGTATGTGTGAACCACTCCTGTGCAGTTAAATTTTGATATTAAAAGAAAAACTCTAGTCAAATCCATGCAAACAAACCAGTGCTACGTGAGGGAAGGGTGTGCTTTTGAGCCAGAGATTATACAAAGTTGTCACAAAAGAACTTTGTTCTTCATACTGATATTATTTTTTTTTTTTATTATACTTTGTCGCTGTCTCCCGCGTTTGCGAGGTAGCACAAGGAAACAGACGAAAGAAATGGCCCAACCCCCCCCCCATACACATGTATATACATACGTCCACACACGCAAATATACATACCTACACAACTTTCCATGGTTTACCCCAGACGCTTCACATGCCTTGATTCAATCCACTGACAGCACTCAACCTCGGTATACCACATCGCTCCAATTCACTCTATTCCTTGCCCTCCTTTCACCCTCCTGCATGTTCAGGCCCCGATCACACAAAATCTTTTTCACTCCATCTTTCCACCTCCAATTTGGTCTCCCTCTTCTCCTCGTTCCCTCCACCTCCGACACATATATCCTCTTGGTCAATCTTTCCTCACTCATTCTCTCCATGTGCCCAAACCACTTTCAAAACAGCCTCTTCTGCTCTCTCAACCACGCTCTTTTTATTTCCACACATCTCTCTTACCCTTACGTTACTCACTCGATCAAACCACCTCACACCACACATTGTCCTCAAACATCTCATTTCCAGCACATCCATCCTCCTGCGCACAACTCTATCCATAGCCCACACCTCGCAACCATACAACATTGTTGGAACCACTATTCCTTCAAACATACCCATTTTTGCTTTCCGAGATAATGTTCTCGACTTCCACACATTCTTCAAGGCCCCCAGAATGCAGTTAATTCTCAGGTAAGCTGAAGCTTTTAGATGCCTACAGTATGAATAACATGTATCTAATGTACATAAATGGTGAAATTTCCCTACATAAATTCCTTTTCCCAAGCTGCTGATCAAATACATGTGTTTATCGAACCATGGTTCAATACATAACGAAACAAAGGTCAAAGGATCATCTGCAAAAAATGCAAAGCACCCGATGCTCCAAGACAACTTACTTTAACTTTGGTCCACATAAATATTAAGACTAAGTCATCTTAGGAACATTAGCACCATACACATCCACAACATTATATTCAGCAGCTGCAGATGAAAAGGCAAACTGTTGTTATAACTTCTAAAATGTAGATTCTCAAACTTGAGCAATCAGCATAGGTTATAGAAACTTAAAAGCCTCTAAAGTTTGAAAACAAATGAGAAATCCAAGACATATGAAAATTATTAAGCAGCATAATCCATGGAACACATTCAAGTTGTAGGCACCTTTCTATAATTGAAGTTATAGTTTGAAGACATTGAAACTGGTCAAATTGAAAGGCCTGCAGGTCCCTGAACTACAGCACAAATTAATTTAAATCTAAATGTGTTTTCCTTGTCTCCCAATGATCCTCAAAGGAATATTCCCATCATATGATATGAATCTTCCTGCCTGTTTAACTCTTAAATGCTGGGTGAACTGCATAAAGCTGATTGTGACAAGGACAAAAACAGAAGTCTTTAAAACTTCTCCCCAGTATAAAATGAAAGAAATACATGTAAAATAAAAAGTTGGGAGGGAGAGCTAGAGTACAATTTAATGTACAGATTCTTTAAGTTAGTGGTGAAATAAAGGAGGGTTCTGAATAGAGTCATTAAAATTTTCTGCTTCTCAGTATAAAATCATATAAAAAAAAATATATGTAAAACTTAAGGATATGTAAATATATGTGAGCTAACACATTCTACATGACTATGTTATAACACTGAATTCAATGCATGGATCCTCCTGGGAAGAAGTGGGGGAAGGTTTTTGGATTTTTGCTTTAAATAGTGACTGACATGGTACAGACAAAACATGCCCCAATCACGGCCATCTTGGTGAAAGAAAAAAGTAAAAGAAATCAGTAATTAATCAGGGCTCTGCAGGTGTTTGTAAATCTGATTCTTAAAGGAAGTACTGTTACATGAAGAATGAAAACAAAACAGAACTCCAAACCTTAGCTGTTTAACAGAAGGAGGAGGTATAACAGCCAAGCCCCAAGTGGCCAGACTTCATGCAGAATCTCAGGGAAGCAGCAGGCATATGTGTGCCAAAGACCAAAAATTGGGGGTAAGGAAACAAGCAAACAGCTCAGTAGCCAAAATAATACCACACGAATAAAGAGACAGTAACAACATTGCATCATATGGAAAGGGAAGGCTGAAGAAGAGTAATGCCAAGAGAATTAAGAATTAATGTGATGGGAGGCTTTAGATTCCACCCTAGTTAATAATGAGATGGAGGATCAGCCACCCCAAATGCGTGAGCAGTATTCCATTACTGGGTGAACAAACTCTAGTGGATATGAAATACCTAACCACTAGAAAAATCAATATGAACAATTAATGGGAAGTGAATCAGTTGTTTGCTGATGATACAGCACTGGTGGCTGATTCTGGTGAGAAACTCCAGAAGCTGGTGACTGAAATTGGTAAAGTGTGTGAAAGAAGAAAGCTGAGAGTAAATGTGGTTATTAGGTACAGTAGGGTTGAGGGACAAGTCAATTGGGAGGTAAGTTTGAATGGAGAAAAACTGGAGGAGGTGAAGTGTTTTAGATATCTGGCAATGGAAGGAACCATGGAAGCGGAAGTGAGTCACAGGGTGGGGGAGGGGGTGAAAGTTCTGGGAGCGTTGAAAAACGTGTGGAAGACAAGAACATTATCTCTGAAAGCAAAAATGGGTATGTCTGAAGGAACAGTGGTTCCAACAATGTTATATGGTTGCAAGGTGTGGGCTATAGATTGAGTTGTGCAGAGGAGGGTGGATGTGTTGAAAATGAGATGTTTGAGGACAATATGTGGCGTGAAGTGGTTTGATTAAGTAATGAAAGGGTAAGAGAAATTCTTTCTTTCTTTCGTACTATTCGCCATTTCCCGCATTAGCGAGGTAGCTTTAAGAACAGAGGACAGGGCCTTTGAGGGAATAACCTCACCTGGCCCAATTCTCTGTTCCTTCTTTTGGAAAATTAAAAAAAAAAAAAAAAAAAGATAGGGGAGGATTTCCAGCCCCCCGCTCCCTCCCCTTTTAGTCGCCTTCTACGACACGCAGGGAACACGTGGGAAGTATTCTTTCTTCCCTATCCCCAAGGAAAATATATATATATATATATATATATATATATATATATATATATATATATATATATATATATATATTTTTTTATACTTTGTCGCTGTCTCCCGCGTTTGCGAGGTAGCACAAGGAAACAGACGAAAGAAATGGCCCAACCCTTCCCATACACATGTACATACACACGTCCACACACGCAAATATACATACCTACACAGCTTTCCATGGTTTACCCCGGACGCTTCACATGCCTTGATTCAATCCACTGACAGCACGTCAACCCCTGTATACCACATCGCTCCAATTCACTCTATTCCTTGCCCTCCTTTCACCCTCCTGCATGTTCAGGCCCCGATCACACAAAATCCTTTTCACCCCATCTTTCCACCTCCAATTTGGTCTCCCTCTTCTCCTCGTTCCCTCCACCTCTGACACATATATCCTCTTGGTCAATCTTTCCTCACTCATTCTCTCCATGTGCCCAAACCATTTCAAAACACCCTCTTCTGCTCTCTCAACCACGCTCTTTTTATTTCCACACATCTCTCTTACCCTTACGTTACTTACTCGATCAAACCACCTCACACCACACATTGTCCTCAAACATCTCATTTCCAGCACATCCATCCTCCTGCGCACAACTCTATCCATAGCCCACGCCTCGCAACCATACAACATTGTTGGAACTACTATTCCTTCAAACATACCCATTTTTGCTTTCCGGGATAATGTTCTCGATAATAAAAAGTGATAATAAAAAGTGTGTGGTTGAGAGAGCAGAAGAGGGTGTTTTGAAATGGTTTGGTCACATGGAGAGAATGAGTGAGGAAAGGTTGACAAAGAGGATATATAAGACAGAGGTGGAGGGAATGAGGAGAAGTGGGAGACCAAACTGGAGGTGGAAGGATGGAGTAAAAAATTTCTGAGCGATCAGGCCCTGAACATGCAGGAGGGTGAAAGGTGTTCAAGGAATAGAGTGAATTGGAAAGATGTGGTATACTGGGGTCGACATGCTGTCAATGGATTGAACCAGGGCATATGAAGCATCTGGGGTAAACCATGGAAAGTTTCGTGGGGCCTAGATGGGGAAAGGGAGCTGTGGTTTTGGTGCATTATACATGACATCTATAGAGTGAAGGTGAATGACTGTGGCCTTTGTTGTCTCTTCCTAGTGCTACCTTACACGCATGCAGGGGGATGGGGGTTGTCATTTCATGTGTGGTGGGGTGGCGACAGGAATGAATAAAGGCAGCAATTATGAATTATGTACATGTGTATATATGTACATATATGTCTGTGTATGTATATATATGTATATGTTGAAATGTATAGGTATGTATATGTGCCTGTGTGGACGTGTATGTATATACATGTGTATGTGAGTGGGAGTGGGTTGGGCCATTCTTTCATCTGTTTCCTTACGCTACCTCGCTGACGCGGGAGACAGTGACGAATCATAATTAAAAATAAGAATAATAATAATCAATACAACATGCCAGATTCTGGGAAGCTGACTTTGTAACGTTACTGCATGGGGTTTCCAGTGGTTATGCCCAACAAGTTACAATTAACAGAGGGTTGAACTGCGGTTCTGTTCATTATTGAGTTGTGTCTTCAATTGAAAAAACAGAAAAAATAAAATCAAGATTTCTGTCAGGACTTCATTACATTTTTTTCACATGTATTTGCCATTTCCTGCATATGCAAGGTAGCATTAAGAACAGAGGACTGAGCCTTAGAGGGAATATCCTCACTTGGCCCCTTTTTCTGTTCTTTTGGAAAATCTAAAAAAAAGGAGGGGAGGATTTCCAGCCCCCACTCCCTCCCCTTTTAGCAGCCTTTTACGCCATGCAGGGAATACGTGGGAAGTATTCTTTTTCTCCTATCCCCAGGGATAATTCATTACAATTATTGTACCTTTTTGTACTGCATAGAGAAGAAGATTTATACTTGTGAGACCCCACCACTTGAACACTCTCTACCATCATATAACTTATGAATGCTGTCTGCATTAACTATATCCATAGTCATTCTTTTACATCCATCCTCCACTCTCATATTAAAAAAGTGCTTCTTTTCATCTTCTGAAAAAGTTTCTTGCTTAATTTCATGTACGTCTTCTGGTTGCTCTATCCCAAAATTCCTTGAACTATTCACAGTCCACATCACTGATGTGGACTGTGGGCATGTTTAAAGCCTTAGGCCTTTCCCAGTGACATAGCTCTCTCAATTCTAGTAATCTTTGTTGCCCTTCTTTCAACATTCTTTCTTAGCTTTGTGCTTCTTTAGGTGTGGTGACCAAAATCTTTTTATTTCAACAATTCTATTTTCTCAATTACTTTTGTGAAAATATAGATTATTAGTTCATGAGATATGTATCAAATAGTGAAGAGAACTGTACAGAAAAAATGTAGAAAACACAATGTACCTCAATATTTAACAAAGTTTAATTTGACAATTTTGCTGCTGGTGCTAGCTTTTCATGTATGCTGGCATTAGCATTCCTGTGCTCAACAGTTGTTCCATCTCTACCACCCATATTATACTATTTTTGTAATTACCTAACTAATTATTTACTCATGAGTCTGGAATAAAAACTATGTTAGTTGTACATTTTGCTGCAGGCACTAGCATCCTCAAGTTCACTATGGCTCCTTTCCTCAATATAGCTGCTCTATCTCAATCACCTATGTTCTCCATTTATTTTGTAAATATCTACATGCTTATTAGTTCATGACCTAGGTAACAACATATGAAATGAAATATATAATAAAATAAAACTTACTTATTTACCAAGTATAAGCTGAATGTTCACTTACCATCTGCCAGTAGCGTTTAGTGAGGCACCAAACACTAAGAAGCAGCACTGGAGTTTACTAGCCATGGAGACTCTACTGCTGTGGCCATCCACTTGAGGGAGTTCCAAAAAGGAACAGGCATCAAAGATATAAATAGAATAAACAATATAAGCTGAAAGTTTTGATGCAAGTGCTAGTCTCCCTTGGTCACTAGCATTCCTTTGCTCAAGAGATGTTTGATGTCTACTGCCCATTTCCGTTGTTATTACTGAGAATATATAAATAATCAATTGTTCATGAGTCTATCTCTTTCCATGATGCCTGTTCCCTTTGGGAACTCCCCCAAGGGGAGGGCCACAGCAAAAGTCTCCATAAATGGTGAACTTCCAGTACCGCTTCCTAGCCTTTAGGGCCTTACCCTTAACAGGCCACTAGCAGAAGACAGCTAACGCAGTGTTCTCAGAGGCTTCTACTTTTTGTTTCCACCAACTACTATTACCTAATGTGTCTACCTAATGTTCCAATAAATTATTTCTACCTAATACTCTAAGCTAATGTTCCTAACTGCTACTTCTACCTACATGTGCTGTCTAACGTCCCTTCCTACTACTTTCACCTATTGCTCCTACCATTTTGCCAAAAGCTAAAGCTATTGCATAGCACTCCATACAGAAATATCTAGAATTATGGAGAATGAGTTGTGTAAGTTGAGTATTGTCAAGTGTTCTGTGTTATAAGGATAGATTGTATGTCTGTGAACAGAATACCAGCAGTGCACACATTGAGAGGTAGAAAGAAAAGACAGGTACCAAGGTCCAAGAGTGCAGCTTGACAACCAATGAAGAGCTGCCTCGATACAAAGCTGTCACTGTCCCTACCAATACCCAAGTAGGTAGTACTGGTAATATACCTCTCTGGATGGTGGCTGCCTATCAATTACTACCAACATGTGGTAGGTATGTAAATACAAAAGGAAATCACGTAACACCCGAATCTTGCATAAATAAGCTCTAATTTTTTTTTTCTACTTGATGCAGCACATGCATCATCATATATGACAGAATGCTTGTTATCTGGTTTGAATAAAATGTGTCCAATATGATGAGAAGGTGCTAACTGTCAGCTAAATCAAATGATCAAGTGAATGTGGTACATTAGTCTCAGGCTTCAATGTATATTCTACACTTACAGGCTTCATACACTAAACTTTATCTCAGGAACATAACCCCTCTTGAAAATTGGATTCAAATTGCTCAAATTATGACACCCTGACTTCCAAATGGTTTTCTAGGAATTCATTCCTATCAATGTTTGAAGACAGTGGTAATACTACATACCTTCCTCACCATATGTTTATTACGACCTCACAGTTCTAAAACAGTTTTATCCATTTGTTTTTCTAATGATTTCTTCATGCTACATCTCCCCATATCTCAATTTTTCATTCTATCTACTCTCCTAATTCAAACACTATGAAAATTAACCATCTGTACTGCTCTTATTTCTTACCTAACCTGGTTTAAGGTACATACCTATACATCAGGTTTATGTTAAGCACCCCTTTATGCATGCACAGTTTTCTTGTTTTTTTCCCTTGCATGACTTATTGTAACTTGTTTACCCACCACCGTCCTTACTAAACTTTATTCGCACATACTTAAAACTCCCTGGGGATAGGGGAGAAAGAATACTTCCCACGCATTCCCCATGTGTCGTAAGAGGTGACTAAAGGGGATGGGAGCGGGGGGGCTAGAAACCCTCCCCTCCTTGTGTTTTAATTTTCTAAAAGGGGAAACAGAAGAAGGAGTCATGCGGGGAGTGCTCATCCTTCTCGAAGGCTCAGATTGGGGTGCCTAAATGTGTAAGAATGTAACCAAGATGAGAAAAAAGGAGAGATAGGTAATATGCTTGAGGAAAGGAACCCAGATGTTTTGACTCTGAGTGAAATGACACTCAAGGGTAAAGGGGAAGAGTGGTTTGGGAAGGTCTAGAGAGTAAAGTCAGGGGTTGGTGAGAGGACAAGGGCAAAGGAAGGAGTAGCACTACTCCTGAAGCAGGAGTTGTGGGAGTATGTGATAGAGTGTAAGAAAGTAAACTCCAAGATTGATATGGGTAAAACTGAAAGTGGATGGAGAAAGATGGATGTCCATTGGTGCCTATGCACCTGGTCATGAGAGGCAAGTGCTTTGGGAGCAGCTGAGTGAGTATGGTAGTAGCTTTGATGCACGAGACTGGGTTATAGTGATGGGTGATTTGAGTGCAAAGGTGAGTAATGTGGCAGTTGAGTGTATAACTGGTGTACATGTGGTGTGCAGTGTTGTAAATGGATATGGTGAAGAGCTTGTAGAAATAAGTGCTGAAAAAGGACTGGTGATTGGGAATACCTGGTTTAAAAGAGAGATATACATAAGTATATGTATGTAAGTAGGAGAGATGGCCAGAGAGCTTTACTGGATTACGTGTTAACTGATAGGCACATGAAAGAGAGACTTTTGGATGTTAATGTGCTGAGAGGGGCAACTGGAGGGATGTCTGACCATTATCTTGTGGAGGTGAAGGTGAAGATTTGTAGAGGTTTTCAGAAAAGAAGAGAGAATGTTAGGGTGAAGAGAGTGGTGAGAGTAAGTGAGCTTGGAAAGGAGACTTATGTGAGGAAGTACCAGGAGAGAGTGAGTGCAGAATGGAAAAAGGTGAGAGTAAATGACATAAGGGGAGTGAGGGAGGAATGGGATGTATTTAGGGAAGCAGTGATAGCTTGTGCAAAAGATGCTTGTGGCATGAGAAAGGTGGGGGAGATGGGCAGATTAGAAAGGGTAGTGAGTGGAGGGATGAAGAAGTAGGATTGTTAGTGAAAGAGGAGAGAGAGGCGTTTGGACGATTTTTGTAGGGAAGTACTGCAAATGACTGGGAGGTGTATAAAAGAAAGGCAGGAGGTCAAGAGAAAGGTGCAAGAGGTTAAAAAGAGGGAAAATGAGAGTTGGGGTGTGAGAGCATCATTAAACTTTAGGGAGAATAAAAAGATGTTTTGGAAGGAGATAAATAGTGTGTAAGACAAGAGAACAAATGGGAACATCAGTGAAGGGGGCTAATGGCGAGGTAATAACAAGTAGTGGTAAAGTGAAAAGGAGATGGAGTGAGTGTTTCAAAGGTTTGTTGAGCGTGTTTGATGATAAAGTGGCAGATATAGGGTGTTTTGGTCGAGGTGGTGTGCAATGTGAGAGGGTCAGGGAGAATGGTCTGGTAAACAAAGAAGAGGTAATGAAAGCTTTGTGGATGATAAAAGCCGGCAAGGATGGTATTGCTGTGGAATTTATTAAAAAAGGGGGTGACTGTGTTGTTGACTGGTTGGTAAGGATATTCAGTGTATGTGTGGTTCATAGTGAAGTGCCTGAGGATTGGCAGAATGCATACATAGTACCACTGTACGAAGGCAATGGGTATAAAGGTGAGTGTTCAAATTACAGAGGTATAAGTTTGTTGAGTATTCCTGGGAAATTATATGGGAGGGAATTGATTGACAGGGTTAAGGCATGTACAGAGCATCAGACTGAGGAAAAGCAGTGTGGTTTCAGAAGTGGTACAGGATGTGCGGAACAGGTGTTTGCTTTAAAGAATGTATGTGAGAAATACTTTGTATGTAGCATTTATGGATCTGGAGAAGACATGATAGAGTTGAGAGAGATGCTCTGTGGAAGGTATTAAGAGTATACAGTGTGGGAGGTATGCTGCTAGAAGCAGTGAAAAGTTTACATCAAGGATGTAAGGCATGTGGACGAATAGGAAGAGAAGAAAGTGATTGGTTCCCAGTGAATGTTGGTTTGCGGCTTGGGGTGCGTGATGTCTCCATGGTTGTTTAATTTGTTTACGGATGGGGTTGTTAGGCAGGTGAATGCAAGAGTTTTGCAGAGAGGGGCAAGTATGCAGTCTGTTGTGGATGAGAGGGCTTGGGAAGTGAGTCAGTTGTTGTTAGCTGATGATACAGCACTGGTGGCTGATTCGAGTGAGAAACTGCAGAAGTTGGTGACTGAGTTTGGTAAAGTGTGTGAAAGATGAAAGCTGAGAGTAAATGTGAATAAGAGCAAGGTTATCAGGTTCAGTAGGGTTGAGGGACAAGTAAATAGGAGTAAGTTTTAATGGAGAAAAACTGGAGGAAGTGAAGTGTTTTAGATATCTGGGAGTGGATTTAGCATTGGATAGAACCATGGAAGTGGAAGTGAGTCACATGGTGGGGGAGGGGGCGAAGGTTCTGGGAGTGTTGAAGAATGTGTGGAAGGTGAGAACGTTATCTCGGAGAGCAAAAATGGGTATGTTTGAAGGAATAGTGGTTCTAAAAATGTTATATGGTTGCGAGGCATGGACTACAGACAGGGTTGTGCGGAGGAGGGTGCATGTGTTGGAAATGAGATGTTTGAGGACAATATGTGGTGTGAGGTGGTTTGATCGAGTAAGTAATGAGAGGGTAAGAGAGATATGTGGTAATAAAAAGAATGCGGTTGAGAGAGCAGAAGAGGAGGTATTGAAATGGATTGGTCACATGGAGACAATGAGCAAGGAAAGATTGACAAAGAGGATGTATGTGTCAGAGGTGGAGGGAACAAGGAGAAGTGGGAAACCAAATTGGAGGCAAACTGGAGTGGAAGGATGGAGTAATAAAGATTTTGAGCGATCGGGGCCTGAACATACAGGAAGGTGAAAGGCATGAAAGGAATAGAGTGAATTGGAACGATGTGGTATACCAGGGTTGACGTGCTGTCAATGGATTGAACCAGGGCATGTGAAGCATCTGGGGTAAACCATGGAAAGTTTTGTGGGGCCTGAATATGGAAAGGGAGCTGTGTTTTCGGTGCATTACACATAACAGCTAAAGACTGAGTGTGAACGAACGTGGCCTTTGTTGTCTTTTCCTAGCCCTACCTCCCATGCGTGCGGGGGGAGGGGGGTGCCATTTCATGTGTGGCAGTGTGGCGACGGAAATGGATGAAGGCAGCAAGTATGAATATGTACATGTGTTTATATGTATATGTATGTATACACTGAAATGTATAGGTATGTATATGTGCACTCTGCACATTTATGTACATACATGTAAATGTGGGTTGGTTGGACCTTTCTTTTGTCTGTTTCCTTGCACTACCTAGCTAACGCGGGAGACAGTGACTAAGTATCTAAGTATAATGAATAAAATATATACTTAACACTCATCCAGTTTCCATTATATTGCACACAATGACCTTGTAATTTTATCTACATTCTAATAAAAAACTATTATCTTTATTCACATTCACTTTCAGTATATCTCTGACATATATCATCAAAACATCCCACTATTCTTTCCAGCTCTCCCCCTGATTCTGCTAACAACACACTTTCATCTGTATATTATAACTGTGGCAACTTCAACTGTTTCTTCATGGTCAAACATCAAACTAGAATCACCCAACGTTACTCTTTACTTCACACAATGCCCTACCCATAACAACATTCAATAACTAATGTAACATAATATGACATAACATTGACACCCTAAAATCTAATTCAAATCAGTCACCTAAAATACCATTTACTCACATGCAACACTCCCATTACAAAATCTTGCAACATCAAGATGTTTTCCAAGTACACCATACAGAATAAGAACTTTCCAATTCATATATCATATGCCTTTTCTGAATCAGATACATACTGCAAAAGCTTTCTTTACCTCTACAACTTTCTTTACTGCTTGTGTGAGCAAAAGGTGTGAGCAACACATCATCTTCCCTTCCAAAGTTTCACCTTGTCCTTCATCAACAAGGAGTTTACAAATCCTTTCAACACAATTGCTTTCGTACCATGTCATGATCCCTCCATGTAAGCTGTGCCAGATGGCAAAATATCTTTGTATGTTCCTGCAGGAAGGCACACTAACAACTGATTTGTTCCTCTATAATTTTTTTAATTGTAAACATTTTTTCATTATACTTGATTGCCATTTCCTGTATCACAGAGGTGGTGCCAGGAAACAGATGAAGAACGACCCATTCCCTCATATACACACTTACATATATACATAAATTTTTATACTCACTTTTATTTACCCTTCCTTCATGGGCTGGATGAAGTACTGCCTTAGTCCTGTCATCAGGCACCTGACAACTTTCTCATGCTTCCATACACATTCACTCTTAAATTCTCTGAGCCCCCTGTAGACAGCCTCACGTCAATTTCTGACCAAAATTTCACACAAATTTCCTCTCCTTTTTTCAACTGACTTCTATGAATTTCAATTAAACTAAGCAAATCCCCATAATTTTACCAACATATATTTCCTTTTCTTACTATTTCTCAGGTAAATTCATCTAAAAATTCCACATCTTACTGTTTTATATTCTCTCTCTCCATTTACCCCAACCTCTCTCAAACAAAGGAAAAACTCTTCGTTGCTCATGTTCCCTACCATCCTACCAATCATCACTCTCCCTTACAACTAACCACAGCATCATCATTCACCTTAAACATTATTACAATTACTAATTTCAGCCAAAGATTCAGAATATCCGTTAACTGGTGAAAAAGGCTGTTAGTCAGCCACATTCACTACCATATACATACAAAACTTTTCATACTATTCTTCTATGAGCCTGTAACTTAAGCTGACTCATGGACAATAGCTAACACTGGTTAACTGCATATGGCACTTTAAAGAAAACGGGGCACTCACCTTTCAACTGTACTTAATTTGCTTTGATGTTTCTTATCCTCTTTAGTAAAAGGAAATCCATTGAATTTGCGGAGGTTTTTTTTCACTTCACTACCACTTCCAGGTCGACTATATGCAACCCTGTGCAGAACTTTAAGGTCATCTACTGGCATTTTCTGTAAAGACAATATTTCTTCTTTGTACTTAAGCAAAAACTATGAATCTAAGTGGCTCTATATTTTTTTTTACATGCATCTCTTGCTTTAGAGACAGCGTCATAAAATATCTGCATAAAATTGTCGACATTGACACAAAACTTAAAATACAGTTTAAAGAAACAAGGCTTAGTTTCCATCCAATTAGTAAAGCTGAATCCAAACACAGCAAGCCCAAACCAATATTTTTTCAATACCTTCTTCCATTTCCCAATTCAGTAAAGCAGTCCAATGACACATTAATCTCCTCAAATAACCAAGTCTATCAGATTAAATAATCACACAATCACACCTTGTGACAAGTCATAGCCAAAGCCAATCAACCAACAGAATATATTCTGGACATGAGAAGATCCAATACCAACATACTGTAAAGCTTAGGTGATATGTACATCCATTCATCCATCTATTAAATTATGGGGAGAGAAAGTACCAGCCTACCTACATGTACTTAAGACTAGATTTTACCGTGATGAAGGGCTAGCACATAGCAACTTGCCACATATCATGCTTGATGAATAAAGCTAATCCTTTCTGCTGCTGCAAAGCTGTCTATTCTAGGTTCATCTGGAAATAATTTCAACTGCATAAGTTTTCTTTTAGTGTCTGAAGGTGTCTAATGCATGCTTCTTATTTCTCCTAGTTGTGTCCTTAATAACTGACCTAGCAACCTGGCCGGGCTTTCATATATTTTGTTTGATTTAGGTGTATTCCATGGTATTCTTTATCATTCAATAACTGTGTTGCATCATCCTTAGCGAGCTTTCAGGTTCAATAAATTTTTCTTTCATCTTATGTCCAAATTCCTCAATTGTGTTTATGAATTCTATTTAATTGATTATTTGCTTCACTGGTGACATACATACAACACAGGAATATTAAATTTTACTTATATATGCATTAAACATTTTTATCAATATTTTTCTCTCATTTGAAGTGAGATCTCAATATCATACCACTAATTACTTGGTTCAATAGTGTTAGCTTCTCTAAACCTTCTCGGAATAACAGTATTCTATTCAAGATGACACCCAAATGCTTTACACTTGTCTCTTCCTATCATTCTCTCTGCTAGGCCTTTAGATAGCAATACCAAAGTATTCTTCCTTATTCCATAACTTATTTCTATTTATTTATTTTGCTTTGTAGCTGTCTCCCGCGTTTGCGAGGTAGCGCAAGGAAACAGACGAAAGAAATGGCCCAACCCACCCCCATACACATGTATATACATACACGTCCACACACGTAAATATACATACCTATACATCTCAATGTACACATATATATACACACACAGACACATACATATATACCCATGCACACAATTCACACTGTCTGCCTCTATTCATTCCCATCGCCACACATGGAATACCATCCCCCTCCCCCCTCATGTGTGCGAGGTAGCGCTAGGAAAAGACAACAAAGGCCCCATTCATTCCCACTCAGTCTCTAGCTGTCATGCAATAATGCCCGAAACCACAGCTCCCTTTCCACATCCAGGCCCCACAAAACTTTCCATGGTTTACCCCAGACGCTTCACATTCCCTGATTCAATCCACTGACAGCACGTCAACCCTGGTATACCACATCGATCCAATTCACTCTATTCCTTGCCCGCCTTTCACCCTCCTGCATGTTTAGGCCCCGATCACACAAAATCTTTTTCATTCCATCTTTCCACCTCCAATTTGGTCTCCCACTTCTCCTCGTTCCCTCCACCTCCGACACATATATCCTCTTGGTTAATCTTTCCTCACTCATTCTCTCCATGTGCCCAAACCATTTCATAACACCCTCTTCTGCTCTCTCAACCACGCTCTTTTTATTTCCACACATCTCTCTTACCCTTACATTACTTACTCGATCAAACCACCTCACACCACACATTGTCCTCAAACATCTCATTTCCAGCACATCCACCCTCCTGCGCACAACTCTATCCATAGCCCACGCCTCGCAACCATACAACATTGTTGGAACCACTATTCCTTCAAACATACCCATTTTTGCTTTCCGAGATAATGTTCTCGACTTCCACACATTCTTCAAGGCTCCCAGGATTTTCGCCCCCTCCCCCACCCTATTATTCACTTCCGCTTCCATGGTTCCATCCGCTGCCAGATCCACTCCCAGATATCTAAAACACTTCACTTCCTCCAGTTTTTCTCCAATCAAACTTACCTCCCAATTGACTTGACCCTCAACCCTACTGTACCTAATAACCTTGCTCTTATTCACATTTACTCTTAACTTTCTTCTTTCACACACTTTACCAAACTCAGTCACCAGCTTCTGCAGTTTCTCACATGAATCAGCCACCAGCGCTGTATCATCAGCGAACAACAACTGACTCACTTCCCAAGCTCTCTCATCCACAACACACTGCATACTTGCCCCTCTTTCCAAAACTCTTGCATTCACCTACCTAACAACCCCATCCATAAACAAATTAAACAACCCTGGAGACATTACACACCCCTGCCGCAAACCTACATTCACTGAGAACCAATCACTTTCCTCTCTTCCTACACGTACACATGCCTTACATCCTCGATAAAAACTTTTCACTGCTTCTAACAACTTGCCTCCCACACCATATTTTCTTAATACCTTCCACAGAGCATCTCTATCAACTCTTATCATATGCTAGAATTTTTTCTTTGCTAAATTCCTCCAGGTTCACTTCATTTGTGTATTCTGTAAGAGTCATTTTCCACCTCCATTTGACCAGTTTCTCATTCAGTCATTTTGTTTACTTTGGTATTGTCATCAAAACTTCTTACTATGCTTTATTTACTTTGTGGTGTCTGATATCAGAAGAGAGTACTTAAGATGAGGTTTAACCGAAAGACAAGGATCGGGCTTTCAAGGCTAGTGTGCACCACTCAATGCAGGAAAATCTAGAGTTATATATAGCAGGCTCAGATAGTCCCTTGTCAATATGTGCAAGATATAGATATTGTATGCCTGTGTACAGAATATCAGGAGCACATATGTAGGTAAGGCAGAAAGGACTGACAGCAACCTAGGCCTAAGAGGTGAAACTTAGCCAATGAAACACTGCATCTCCATATGAGTACCTGTTGTACAAGATTACAGCAATGGCTAGGCAAGTGCAAAGAGCTCAGTGCCTGCTTTATTTTGTTTTTTCACAGCTGCTACGCCGCTTGTACAAGTGTCTTTCTGAGATTTATCAGGGACCGACTTCAGACATCCGTCTAGTTTCTGTTGTCACTGTGTATCTTTATTCTTTCACCTGGCACTGCATTATCTCCTTACAACTCATCAACCACCAAAATTTAGGTTTTTCTGGTTGTTTAAAAAATGTATTCAACCTTAGAATACCACAGGTATTCATCTTAAATACCTCACTAAAGCAGGAAACAGCAAGTATGAATATATCTATCTACCTATTTAAGGTTATGGGAGCAATGAAGAATGTGTATAAAGTAAGAATGTTATTAGAGATGGCAAGAGTTTTTCCATGGATTACTCTCCTTTATTTCAATCATTCACTGTTTGTGTCTGTTGTTCATTTTCATTGCTCTCTTGATTATGGTTTTATATTTTTTTGGTGTACTACATACTTGCTAGTTTCAAAATCTTGGCATTCATGTTTTTGTTACTGTTCCTAGTCCACTCTTGGCCCATTCTTTCATTTGATCTCTCTAATTCCAAGCAATTCCTGGTAAATTATATGGGAGGGTATTGATTGAGAGGGTGAAGGCATGTACAGAGCATCAGATTGGGGAAGAGCAGTGTGGTTTCAGAAGTGGTAGAGGATGTGTGGATCAGGTGTTTGCTTTGAAGAATGTATGTGAGAAATACTTAGAAAAGCAAATGGATTTGTATGTATCATTTATGGATCTGGAGAAGGCATATGATAGAGTTGATAGAGATGCTCTGTGGAAGGTATTAAGAATATATGGTGTGGGAGGAAAGTTGTTAGAAGCAGTGAAAAGTTTTTATCGAGGATGTAAGGCATGTGTACGTGTAGGAAGAGAGGAAAGTGATTGGTTCTCAGTGAATGTAGGTTTGCGGCAGGGGTGTGTGATGTCTCCATGGTTGTTTAATTTGTTTATGGATGGGGTTGTTAGGGAGGTAAATGCAAGAGTTTTGGAAAGAGGGGCAAGTATGAAGTCTGTTGGGGATGAGAGAGCTTGGGAAGTGAGTCAGTTGTTGTTCGCTGATGACACAGCGCTGGTGGCTGATTCATGTGTGAAACTGCAGAAGCTGGTGACTGAGTTTGGTAAAGTGTGTGGAAGAAGAAAGTTAAGAGTAAATGTGAATAAGAGCAAGGTTATTAGGTACAGTAGGGTTGAGGGTCAAGTCAATTGGGAGGTGAGTTTGAATGGAGAAAAACTGGAGGAAGTGAAGTGTTTTAGATATCTGGGAGTGGATCTGGCAGCGGATGGAACCATGGAAGCGGAAGTGGATCATAGGGTGGGGGAGGGGGCGAAAATTCTGGGGGCCTTGAAGAATGTGTGGAAGTCGAGAACATTATCTCGGAAAGCAAAAATGGGTATGTTTGAAGGAATAGTGGTTCCAACAATGTTGTATGGTTGCGAGGCGTGGGCTATGGATAGAGTTGTGCGCAGGACGATGGATGTGCTGGAAATGAGATGTTTGAGGACAATGTGTGGTGTGAGGTGGTTTGATCGAGTGAGTAACGTAAGGGTAAGAGAGATGTGTGGAAATAAAAAGAGCGTGGTTGAGAGAGCAGAAGAGGGTATTTTGAAGTGGTTTGGGCACATGGAGAGGATGAGTGAGGAAAGATTGACCAAGAGGATATATGTGTCGGAGGTGGAGGGAACAAGGAGAAGAGGGAGACCAAATTGGAGGTGGAAAGATGGAGTGAAAAAGATTTTGTGTGATAGGGGCCTGAACATGCAGGAGGGTGAAAGGAGGGCAAGGAACAGAGTGAATTGGAGCGATGTGGTATACCGGGGCTGACGTGCTGTCAGTGGATTGAATCAAGGCATGTGAAGCGTCTGGGGTAAACCATGGAAAGCTGTGTAGGTATGTATATTTGTGTGTGGACGTATGTATATACATGTGTATGGGTGGGGGGGCCATTTCTTTCGTCTGTTTCCTTGCGCTACCTCGCAAACGCGGGAGACAGCAACAAAGTATTAAAAAAAAAAAAAAAAAAAAAAAAAAAAAAAAAAAAAAAAAAATTCCAAGCATTACTGATTTCATTTTCCCATTCTCCCCATTTCTTATCAACTTCATGTCCTGTCTCTGCAACCCTCTCTGTACCTAACTTTTTCATTTGGTACCATTATTTCTCTTTAACTATATATTCCATGTGAGCAAACCTTGCCTAAATTTTAACACCAGATGGAGGTAAAAATCTACAACCCCATTTGCATTCATAAATATATTCAAATGCCTACACTCATTGGAGTGTGTTAACATTTTGTATTTTAGTGACTAGAAAAAACATTGTATTGTAGAGTTTTGGAAATTCATTTAAAGTTTCCCAACAAAGTAGTGTTTGCATGTCTTTTCAAAAGTATCAATAGTTTCTCAAACAATAATAGTTTTAAACCAACTGATTTCATTCAGTCTGCCTTTGTTTATATCTGTTTTAAAGTTAGTACAGTACACACTTCTATGATGTTCCGATCCAATACATTAGCTTTACTTCAATGTCAGTGGTGAGTAGCGCTAATTCATTATAAAATTAAGATAATGATGCTATTGCTTGTAAGTTTGTGTAAAACATGTATCTGACTGTGTGAATGCACTGTTCTTTGGCTTGTATTAATGTCGTATCCATAACCTGATCCACCCTTTTCTTTTTTTTTTTTTTTTTTTTTGCTTTGTCGCTGTCTCCCGCGTTTGCGAGGTAGCACAAGGAAACAGACGAAAGAAATGGCCCAACCCACCCCCATACACATGTATATACATACGTCCACACACGCAAATATATATACCTACACAGCTTTCCATGGTTTACCCCAGTCGCTTCACATGCCTTGATTCAATCCACTAACAGCACGTCAACCCCGGTATACCACATCGCTCCAATTCACTCTATTCCTTGCCCTCCTTTCACCCTCCTGCATGTTCAGGCCCCAATCACACAAAATCTTTTTCACCCCATCTTTCCACCTCCAATTTGGTCTCCCTCTTCTCATCGTTCCCTCCACCTCCGACACATATATTCTCTTGGTCAATCTTTCCTCACTCATTCTCTCCATGTGCCCAAACCATTTCAAAACACCCTCTTCTGCTCTCTCAACCACGCTCTTTTTATTTCCACACATCTCTCTTACCCTTACGTTACTTACTCGATCAAACCACCTCACACCACACATTGTCCTCAAACATCTCATTTCCAGCACATCCATCCTCCTGCGCACAACTCTATCCATAGCCCACGCCTCGCAACCATACAACATTGTTGGAACCACTATTCCTTCAAACATACCCATTTTTGCTTTCCGAGATAATGTTCTCGACTTCCACACATTCTTCAAGGCTCCCAGAATTTTCGCCCCCTCCCCCACCCTATGATCCACTTCCGCTTCCATGGTTCCATCCGCTGCCAGATCCACTCCCAGATATCTAAAACACTTTACTTCCTCCAGTTTTTCTCCATTCAGACTCACCTCCCAATTGACTTGACCCTCAACCCTACTGTACCTAATAACCTTGCTCTTATTCACATTTACTCTTTCTTCTTTCACACACTTTACCAAACTCAGTCACCAGCTTCTGCAGTTTCTCACATGAATCAGCCACCAGCGCTGTATCATCAGCGAACAACAACTGACTCACTTCCCAAGCTCTCTCATCCCCAACAGACTTCATACTTGCCCCTCTTTCCAAAACTCTTGCATTCACCTCCCTAACAACCCCATCCATAAACAAATTAAACAACCACCCTTCTCTAATTTCATAAAACTAAAAGTTACCTGACTAATTCTGTTTAGTTCTAGCTTGTACATATATTTTTCAATATCTCTGCAATTTCTTTTAATACTTCATTGTACTACCACCTCAGTCTTGGGGGGTCTGTATATCACTATACTGATTCTATCTAAGGCTGGTATACTTACTACTATGCATTCATATTTCTTTTGGGAAAATTTCTTTTATCTGATTTCCTTCAAACTTACTGCTAACATAATGTTAATTTACTATTGAGATTCAACTATCCCCTTTAAATGTCTCAAAGCCTTTCAATGTTTTGTCCTTAATTTTCTCATTCATCCAGGTTTCAGTTAGAATTGATGAATATCATATACTTATCACTTGTATACTCATTACAACAGTTGAACTTTGAATTTCTGTTATCACACCTGTTCAAATGGTCTACTGAAACCCGTTATATCGAAGGGGGGAGTCATGTTCCTAAACAAATTTTACCTTATGCAGGTCTTAGTGTATGGAACATACCTTGAAACTAATCAATTACCAACAACATATGGAGAGCTCTCTCAGGTTAGATACTAATGTGTTATGAAGTAGCATGAAGACAAAAATCATAAAACAGAGTAATATGCTTACATGTTAAAGAAGGGATAACATGTTTAGAAGTAAAGGAGGGGATAGGTTCCAAAGCAAAAAACACAAAGCCAATACACTAAAGAATTTTATCAAAAATAGATCACTTTTGGTATAAACAATCCCTGCCAAAAACACTTATCACCAATCGTTTGCCTCCCTACCCGACATCCTCCTCCCACCTAACAGTCACTTCCCTCCCAAACACCCTCCTACCTCTGCAACACCCTCTTTCCTTCTTCCTTAACTTTCTCCATTGTGAGTGCAACAATTTTCTATATTTTCTACTTGGATCACACTTGATGACCAAGAGAGATTCAACTTTTTTTTTGTTAATTCACATAACTCATTTTTTCCTATTTGAGGTATGCATTCCTTATCAACAAAGTTAATGGTTTTTCTATCATCCTAGTGGTACTCCTATCAAAATAAGGCAAAGAAGCACAAGTTAAACCAACAATGTTATTGCTAAAGCAAATGTTTGGATAAATGCAAACTTGGAGACATTAATAACATGTTAATAAAATAACATATGTAAAACTAACACACAAGGAGGCTCTAAAGTAATTACCTTAACAGTAAAGACCATGTAACAAAAGTCTCCGAGTGAAAAAAGGACATATGAAAACATAAAGAATAGATGCATACACAAAGGCTAACACAGATTTGTAGCAGGATTAAGTATACAAACCCCGTTATTAGTCCACTGCAGCACATTTTTTAAAAGTTTCATGCAAAAAAGGATAAGACTTTTTCCCCCAAAAAAATCATTTGACAAAATAAACCACAGAATCTAATTGAAGAAAGTAGCCAAACAAAACAATGAAGTTTGGTTCAGGAACCATTACTCATCTTGATCTATGTAAAAAACTTAACTGAAGGACTAATACCTTAATATGTTTGCAGGTGATGCAATGATCATAAGGGAAGTGAAAAGCAAGGACTGCATCTGCTTACAGAGAGTAAGTACTTAACCAGACTCTAAAGCTGGTCTGATACATGACTGAAGAAATTCAACTTGAGCAAAAGGAAATTAATGAGGATGGGAAATAGCAAAAGACAGCCTTAATACAATCATTATCTCGCTTCAGGATTCTGTGTCACTAGAGTCCCATATTAGAAAAATTAAATATATAAACTGTCTGCTGGCAAATATCATAACAGCATTCAAGTATATGGATAAGAAAATATTGAGAAAGCTATTCATATCCTACATATGGTCATAACTAGTTTATGCTTCTCAGGTTTGATCACTACCCAATGAAGCACTAACATCTAATACAAAGGGAACTTCAGATGGGAACAAAGATGGTACCAGAATTGACACTTAAATTAGATGGAAAGGCTGGAGGCCTTAAACTCACCCACCATGAGAGAGAGACAGAATCACAATCTTAAGCTTTTGAAACAGACTGATGACATAGCCAATAAAGAGAAAATGGTTCTTTGAAAGATATAGGGATAGAATGACCCAAGGACATAATGTGAAATTAAGTAAGAAACTTAAGAAAAGGGACGTAAAGAAATACTTTTAAAGGAAAAGAGTGGTGGATGATTGGAACAGAACAACTGAGGACACTGTCAATGCAGACTGCATACAAATATCTGAGGATGTATGAAAGCAATGTTCAAGGGTAGGACTCGATGGGTACACAACTCCCTCCCTGTGCAGTACAAATGGGTAATTATACTGGGAAACATACCAAACTTCACCCTTAAAGATAGTGACCTCTCTTTATGCACATTCTTTAATACACTCTCACTTCCCATGGTTCCATTCACTGCCATATCCCCTCCCAGGTATCTAAAGCACTTCACTTCCTAGTTCTCTCCTTTCAAATGCATACTCCAAATAAACTCTCTCCAATGTGAAACCTAACAAACTTGCTTCTATTCATATTTACTCTCAACATTCTACTTTTACACACAATCCTAAATTCAGGCAGCAGCTTTGGTAGTTTCTCTCGGATCTGCCACCAGCAATGTCTCATCAGTAAACAATGACTGAGTCTCCCAATAGGCTCCCTCCACCCCACCACAAACAACATACCTGCTCCTCCCTAGTACGAGACCCTTGTAGTCACCTCCCTAACCATCCTATCAAAAGCACATTAAATAACCTTGTTGACACCTTACACCACTGCCACAGACTCAGCTACACCTAGAACCACTCATCTTCCACTCTTCCTAATTTCACACGTGCTTTACTCTTCAGTTAAAACTCTTCACTGCCTCTTGCAGCTTTTCTCCCACAACATTTATTTACAACACCACTCTTAAAACATCTCTATCAACCATAAAATATGCTTTCTCCATATCCATAAATGCCACATACAAATTCCTTGTTTCTCTATCTCTTGCACACATTCTTCAAAACAAACCTTTGATCCACACATCCTCTACCACTCCTGAAGCAACAGTGTGCCTCCCCAGTCTGGAACTGTGTGCTTGCCACCACCATCTCAATCATCACCCTCCCATGTAACTAATAAGGTAAACAAAAAAAAAAATCATAACTGCAATTTGAACATTCACTTTTCTCCCCCTTGCCTTTATACAAAGGCACTATGAAGGCAATATGCCAATGAGCCTTACCATAGCCATACATACACTGAAAATCCTAACTAATGAACAGCACAATAACCTCCTTTCTAAGTGTATTAAATTGCAACTTATTCAAACTGATTTAGTGCACTTCATTTTATGCAAGGCTTTAACCACCTCTTCTCTTTTCATCTAGTTGTTTCACGACTCACTATGCATACATCCACATTCAAAACAACCCACCAATAAACAGCTCTTCAAAGTATTCACTTACTCCAATTCCTGTAATTTCTACTTGTTAGCACTTCCCACTTTTGCCCCCTCATCGATGTTCCCATTTGTTCTAATTTCTCTCACACTGTTAACCTCCTTCCAAAACACTCTTATTCTCTTTGAAGTTTGCTGATACTTGCTCACCCCCAAATCTCATCTGTCCTACTTTTCAGCCCCTGGACCTTCAAATTGAATTGCTTTTTGTTGTTAAAAATACAAAAACTAAATATTCCCGAAATATGAATTTGGTACTCACTATTCATTTCATCTTAAGGGCTTTCAATATTATGGACCCTGAACCTTTTTCTGATTTCTAACTGTAATTGAAATAAAGTACTTTTCACATTCTTTGACATGCACCATTAGCTTTCATAAGACGCTAAACAATAATATATATCATTACACTCATGTTAATTAACTGTACGACTAAGAAGTCATGTATTTACACATCTTCTTGGGGTACTTTGTTCTCCTTCGCTTTGTTGCACACATCCACTTGCTTCTAGATATACGCATTTTGACAACTGTACTAACAGAAAAGCAGCTTGATATATTTCCAACTTTCTGAGATAAATTTGCATGCACACAGTGAGCAGATTTTTCTGGTCTCCACAGGATTTAGTGTGTTCCTGGACTCCACTTCAAGTCAAGATTCTATAACTATCTAGACTTTGTTTTCCTCCAGATCCCTGGGCTATTTAGTTGCACTAAATGATGAACCAAACCCTGGGTACCTGGGGTAAAACCATCTCAAATCTCCCAGATATAGTATAAACATGATCGTGATCCCACTGCATGATTGGTACTTAGCCTGGGAGGTATTAGTTGTATCAAGACCTACAACAAAATGCCAAGTTCTACAATGGATTAAAATTTCAAAAAATTTTGTTTTCAGAAAGATGAGAAAGTTTTTCAGTCCCTTAAAGGTCTTATGAAATACACCACATCCCATCAAACTTAGGACATTAGGATTCGAATCTATGTGCTCAACTCGGGGGGGGGTGTGTGTGTGTGTGTATGTGTGTGTGTGTGTGTGTGTGAATGCATCATGGTCAGCAATGCTAATTATTACACTTAAAAGTGTCATACATTACAGTTGTCTTTCATTACCCCAGGATTCGGCCCAGTTGTTACACAACTGAGAGTCAGTGAGAGGCTTCTGTGAAGGCATCCCTCATATCTAATGCTGTTACATTCAAGTGCATTATTACTGAGAAGCTTGAGATATATCGTGAAGGCCTTCCTCCTCATTTTATAATTCTGCTAAAATTACAGTCACTTAATTCTTCACATTCCTAAGGCCTTCCTCATTTTGTAAGTCTGCTAAAATCACAAGGTCACTTATTTCTTCATATTTCTAAAGAAATTCTTCTTCATTGTCCTCACCATCTGATATGTACTAGTTTAATGTTTATTGTTTCCCATAAATAATCCTTGAAAATATATCCGTATATCAACTCTTCGGAAGATTTTTCTCCCTGGAAATGGGAATTCTCCTTTGATGTATGTAAAATCAATAAAAGATATCCTCACAAACTGGAGAAGGGTGAACAGAAAATTTCACATCTTTTTAGCCTATTCATATTCCTTAATGGATTCACAAACTGATGAAGCATACTGTGTTATTTACAATCAGACAACTGTGAGAGCCCGGCAGTGCAAGGTAATACACACTTGCTCAAAGCCCACTCAGCCAGGGGTGGCAATGATATATCTTCTAAAACTGATGGGCTTGACAGTATATGGTGTATAACCTCAAACAGAGTAAGTTTCATCTCATCCATAACCAACCAAGAAACATTAGTGCCCATCTCAATGATGCACATGGTGTCATCAGCCTGCTGCAAGGGGGTGAAATTTGCATAATATATACCAGGCCTTCAACCAGTGATGGGTTATATTTGCACTGCAGGCTATTTCATCAAAAGGGTTAATAATAGCTTGAACTTCCTACTACACTATACAGATTCTGTATCGCAGTTTTCTGAGAACAGTTTTACTGTATTTCTACACAATTCCTTCCATTCATTTTATCATATTTATATTCAATGACTCAAACCACTTCACTGTATACCTTACACACCAAAACTTCCACTAGGTTCCCTTCCTGCTGTACTAAGGGACATTTGAAGTCCATGGTACCTCACTTCATTATTCCCTGTAATTAATGATTTCACAGTGTACTGTGTTTAAATCAACTAATTACCATAATCATCGCCTCAATGAAGGGAATTTCTCCAAGGGGTATTCCAGATCCTGTAGTTTTCACCTCCTCCTTTTTCGTTTCTTGGACAAACCGTTCAACTTTCTTGCGGTCACGTTTACCACTCATTTCCAATGGCTGATCATATAAGGGCACATCAGCTGGGGAAAAAATATATATATATGTAATAATCTTTCATAAGTACTGCATGATGAAGTAACTTTCTATACATCAATGTTTTTCCAGTAAAAAAGTTTGATTTTACACTTAAACCATTTACAATAAACTTATATTGATTTACACAAAATAATGAATGGCTTCTAATATACAACTCTGATTTCTCTGCCTATCTGTCTGTAACCATAAACTGCATTCCCATTTCTAAGCAATCAAAACCATACAGCTTCAAGTAAAAACAATTCACACAAATTCTTACAACAAAGTTCAATTTGAAAAAGTGAGTAAAATGAAGTCTCTCATACCACCAGAGTTCCTTAATTACTTCATATCTCATACAAAGTTACTTGGTGAAACAGGCCTCACCATTAACATCACTCTATTCCAATGCACTGGGATGGATTAGGTACAAAATGTCTCCACAATATCAGACATCTTGAACACGTTTCTCACATCAACCTATCCTACATCTAGTGTCTTAAGATATAACAAAAACTTCTACACTTATAAAAGCACTTCTTACTTTTCTATTTTACACAGTTCTTTAGGGTGGATGAAACATTTAAATAGGATACTACGGGATTCCTTTTCTTGTCCAAGTGTAGTACCAGTAAGTGTTCTGAGGGGATTCAGTGTTTCAAATACATTACATATGTATAACAAAAACTTGCTGTCAATGAGCTGAAACACAGCATGCAAAGTGGTCGAGGAAACCACAGTACGGACTATGGAGCATGGCTGTGGGTTAGGCTCATGGTTTCAGTGCATTATACAGATGACTAATGAGTGGCTGTGAGCAAATAAGGCCCTTCTTTCCCTGTTCCAGAGAAATTAGAAATGGCAAATAATTGAGAAGGAGAAAAAAAATCAAAAAGTATGATTTTAACATAGACATGCAATGGACTCTCTCTCACTGATATAACAAATGATCCACTGGTAAATCTCTCATATGAGCTTGAGGTATTTTCTTGGTAGAATAGCTGGCTAAGATCTTCCAACACTCTGTCTGTCAGGTTGGGAATACTTGGCTTTTCACCCATCACTATCCTCCAACTCAATAATGGCCTAATAACTTATTCCAGGCCTACCCTTGGCCAATCAGAGACTGTTTACGAGATGACTTTATCAAACAAATGACTCAAGGCCACAGCAAGCTCACTCATTCACAGGTCATAGGTGTCGCCCCAAAAGTGCTGACAGCTGGTAAAAAAAAAAAGGGGGGGGGGGGAGCAGAGAAAGGAAAGGGCTTATGGGGAGGTTGAATGTCTACCTCAGGGGAAAAGATTTTTCAGCTTTCAAAACATACATTTTTGTCCTCAGCTGTTTGTTCCACATGAACAAGAACATAAAGGCACTCTGGAATATGAAGATTTATAGTGTGTTTGTTAAGATACTGTATGATGAGAGGAAAAAAAATTAAAATAAAACACTCCCTTCCCTCGTATTTTCAATGAAAACTTCATGAAGAAGGGGAAGAGAGACCAACTTCTTCACCTCGTGTGTGTGTGTGTGTGTGTGTGTGTGTGTGTGTGTGTGTGTGTGAGAGAGAGAGAATTCACCAGAAATTTCAAGGCTCAAAGAGCACAAACATTTATTTCCCTTCATACACTCTATAAATAAAAAGTTTAAAGAAAATAAACTAGCCATAAAGTGATGCCTTTCATAACATGACAAAAGTGGCTATCTTAACATTCAACAGGTTCACTCTTTTTTTATCTTAACCTATAATGTGTTACACTCCTCCAAGAGCCTAGGGTAAAAGGAAGTTTTTATGAAAAGATACAAAAGAAGAAAAAGAAAAGTTTTTATTAGAAGATACAAAGAAGCTAAAACACCTATTATCATTATAATCTTTTTTATTTTATTTTGTCACTGTCTCCCGCGTTAGTGAGGTAGCGCAAGGAAACAGACGAAAGAATGGCTCAACCCGTACACATGTATATACGTACACGTCCACACATGCAAATATACATACCTATACATCTCAATGTATACATATATATATAAACACAAACATATACATATATACACATGTACATAATTCATAGTCTGCCTTTACTCATTCCCATCGCCACCCCGTCAAACATGAAATAACAACCCCATCCCCCCCACATGTGTGCGAGGTAGCACTAGGAAAAGACAAAAAAGGCCACATTTGTTCACACTCAGTCTCTAGCTGTCATGTAATAATGCACCGAAACCACAGCTCCCTTTCCACATCCAGGCCCCACAGAACTTTCCATGGTTTACCCAACGCTTCACATGCCCTGGTTCAATCCATTGACAGCACGTCGACCCCGGTATACCACATCGTTCCAATTCACTCTATTCCTTGCACGCCTTTCACCCTCCTGCATGTTCAGGCCCCGATCACTCAAAATCTTTTTCACTCCATCTTTCCACCTCCAATTTGGTCTCCCACTTCTCCTCGTTCCCTCCAACTCTGACACATATAACCTCTTCGCCAATCTTTCTTCACTCATTCTTTCTATGTGACCAAACCATTTCAAAACACCCTCTTCTGCTCTCTCAACCACACTCTTTTTATTACCACACATCTCTCTTACCCTTTCATTACTTACTCGATCAAACCACCTCACACCACATATTGTCCTCAAACATCTCATTTCCAGCACATCCACCCTCCTGCACACAACTTTATCTATAGCCCACTCCCCGCAACTATATAACACTGTTGGAACCATTATTCCTTTAAACATACCCATTTTTGCTTTCGGTGATAATGTTCTCGACTTCCACACATTCTTCAACACTCCCAGAACTTTCGCCCCCTCCCCCACCCTGTGACTCACTTCTGCTTCCATGGCTCCATCCGCTGCCAAATCCACTCCCAGATTTCTAAAACACTTCACTTCCTCCAGTTTTTCTTCATTCAAACTTATCTCCCAATTGACTTGTCCCTCAACCCTACTGTACCTTATAACCTTGCTTTTATTCACATTTACTCTCCGCTCTCTTGTTTCACACACTTTACCAAACTCAGTCACCAGCTTCTGCAGTTTCTCACACGAATCAGGTGGCTTTGGACATACCTCACGAAAGTATCTGAAGCCAATTAAAGTAACCCTCATGGGGGAAAATTCCCCCCATGAGGGATACCAAACTATATAAGTATACGTATGTCAGTAGGAAAGATGGCCAGAGAGCGTTATCGGATTACGGGTTAATTGATAGGCGCGCGAATGAGAGACTTTTGGATGTTAATGTGCTGAGAGGTGCAACTGGAGGGATGTCTGATCATTATCTTGTGGAGGTGAAGGAGAAGATTTGAAGAGGTTTTCAGAAAACAAGAGAGAATGTTGGGGTGAAGAAAGTGGTGAGAGTAAGTGAGCTTGGGAAGGAGACTTGTGTGAGGAAGTACCAGGAGAGACTAAGTACAGAATGGAAAAAAGGTGAGAACAAAGGAGGTAAGGGGAGTGCGGGAGGAATGGGATGTATTTAGGGAAGCAGTGATGGCTTGTGCAAAAGATGCTTGTGGTATGAGAAGTGTGGGTGGTGGGCAGATTAGAAAGGGTAGTGAGTGGTGAATAAGAGCAAGGTTATTAGGTACAGTAAGGTTGAGGGTCAAGTCAATTGGGAGGTAAGTTTGAATGGAGAAAAACTGGAGGAAGTAAAGTGTTTTAGATATCTGGGAGTGGATCTGGCAGCGGATGGAACCATGGAAGTGGAAGTGGATCATAGGGTGGGGGAGGGGGCAAAAATTCTGGGAGCCTTGAAGAATGTGTGGAAGTCGAGAACATTATCTCGGAAAGCAAAAATGGGTATGTTTGAAGGAATAGTGGTTCCAACAATGTTGTATGGTTGCGAGACATGGGCTATGGATAGAGTTGTGCGCAGGAGGATGGACGTGCTGGAAATGAGATGTTTGAGGACAATGTGTGGTGTGAGGTGGTTTGATCGAGTAAGTAACGTAAGGGTAAGAGAGATGTGTGGAAATAAAAAGAGCGTGGTTGAGAGAGCAGAAGAGGGTGTTTTGAAATGGTTTGGGCACATGGAGAGAATGAGTGAGGAAAGATTGACCAAGAGGATATATGTGTCGGAGGTGGAGGGAACGAGGAGAAGTGGGAGACCAAATTGGAGGTGGAAAGATGGAGTGAAAAAGAGTTTGTGTGATCGGGGCCTGAACATGCAGGAGGGTGAAAGGAGGGCAAGGAATAGAGTGAATCGGATCGATGTGGTATACCGGGGTTGACGTGCTGTCAGTGGATTGAATCAGGGCATGTGAAGCGTCTGGGGTAAACCATGGAAAGCTGTGTAGGTATGTATATTTGCGTGTGTGGACGTATGTATATACATGTGTATGGGGGTGGGTTGGGCCATTTCTTTCGTCTGTTTCCTTGCGCTACCTCGCAAACGCGGGAGACAGCGGCAAAAAAAAAGAAAAAAAAAGTGAGTGGTGGGACGAAGAAGTAGGATTATTAATGAAAGAGGAGAGAGAGAGAGGCATTTGGACGATTTTTGCAGGGAAATAATACAAATGACTGGGAGATGTGTAAAAGAAAGAGGCAGGAGGTCAAGAGAAAGGGGCAAGAGGTGAAAAAGAGGGCAAATGAGAGTTGGGGTGAGAGAGTATCATTAAATTTTAGGGAGAATAAAAAGATGTTTTGGAAGGAGGTAAATAAAGAGCATAAGGCAAGGGAACATCAGTGAAGGGGGCTAATGGGGAGGTGATAACAAGCAGTGAGAAGGAGATGGAGTGAGTATTTTGAAGGTCTGTTGAATGTGTTTCATGATAGAGTGGCAGATATAGGGTGTTTTGGTCGAGGTGGTGTGCAAAGTGAGTGGGTTAGGGAGAATGATTTGGTAAACAGAGAAGAGGTAGTAAAAGCTTTGCGGAAGATGAAAGCCGGCAAGGCTGGTTGGTAAGGTTAGCTAATGTAAGTATGAGTCATGGTGAGGTGCCTGAGGATTGGCGGAATTCTTACATAGTGCCATTGTACAAAGGCAAAGGGGATAAGGGTGAGTGCTCAAATTACAGAGGTACAAGTTTGTTGAGTATTCCTGGGAAATTATAAGGGAGGGTATTGATTGAGAGGGTGAAGGCATGTACAGCGCATCAGACTGGTGAATAGTAGTGTGGTTTCAGAAGTGGAAGAGGATGTGTGGATCAGGTGTTTGCTTTGAAAAATGTATGCGAGAAATACTTAGAAAAAGCAAATGGATTTGTATGTAGCATTTATGGATCTGGAGAAGGCATATGATAGAGTTGATAGAGATGCTCTGTGGAAGGTATTAAGAATATATGGTGTGGGAGGCGAGCTGTTAGAAGCAGTGAAAAGTTTTTATCGAGCATGTAAGGCATGTGTACGAGTAGGAAGAGGAAAATGATTGGTTCTCAGTAAATGTTGGTTTGCGGCAGGGGTGCGTGATGTCTCCATAGTTGTTTAATTTGTTTATAGATGGGTTTGCTAGGGAGGTGAATGGAAGAGTTTTGGAAAAAGGGGCAAGTATGGAGTCTGTTGTGGATGAGAGAGCTTGGGCAGTGAGTCAGTTGTTGTTCGCTGATGATACAGCACTGGTGGCTGATTCATGTGAGAAACTGCAGAAGCTGGTGACTGAGTTTGGTAAAGTGTGTGAAAGAAGAAAGTTGAGAGTAAATGTGAATAAGAGCAAGGTTATTAGGTACAGTAGGGTTGAGGGTAAGTCAATTGGGAGGGAAGTTTGAATGGAGAAAAACTGGAGGAAGTGAAGTGTTTTAGATATCTAGGAGTGGATTTGGCAGCGGATGGAACCATGGAAGCAGAAGTGAATCATATGGTATATTCTTATTATACTTTGTCGCTGTTTCCCATGTTAGCAAAGTAATGCAAGGAAACAAGCGAAAGAATGGCCCAACCCACCCACATACTCACATGTATATAGGCTTTTTCATCCAGACACAACTTCCTAGAACCTATGGTTAGCTACTGGAAGAGGAAAAATATCACCCAAAACAGAAATAGCAAAAATATCACTAAACACAAGGACAGCAATCAAGAGTTACATCACTCCACACTCAATACCGCAGGGTAAATGAGGGGACAAAGCATGTCATCTTACTTCTAAGACTGTACTATGCATCTAAACACAATATTCCCAATAGAAGTGAGTTATAGGATTTGTTCCACAAACAAAACATGATGCATTAAAGCTTTATTTTACATAGCAGTTATCATTTTTCCCCTCAACTGGAATACCAATAATAAAATATTGTATGAGAATATATGAACAATCCTTAAACAAAACTGTGCCAAATACAAACAGAAAATTAACAATAATATAACCATACTAAGTATGTACACACATTTTGATTGCACTGCTGAATATCATCAAAGTATGATACTCTTTAGAGCAAGGAATCACAAACCCAGGAAAGTCACACATATCTTTTCATGCGCCTCTGGGGGAGTACTTGTAAAACAAACCAAACTAAAACTAAGATTTTTATTCCAATAATTTAATAATACTATACAAATAATATCAAAATTATGAAAAATTGAACAAGCTTTAGTTGTAAGGTGACTGCTGGCAACACTGGTTCAACCTGTGCCTCATACTGATCACTTTCAATGTCAGAAGAATCAGAATCCATAAAATCTCTAACCACGATACTCAAAGACACATCATTTTCAAGTCATTCAGGATCACCTTCCTCCTTGTACTCTAATTCTAGCAAAAGCAGCTCAATTTCCTCTCTAAAAGGTTTGTGGGAAGGTGTTTTCTTTGGCGTGGCTAGAAGATATTGACGAGAACTGCCCGCTGCCAGTTTGGCCTAGCAGGCAGCTTCCAAACAAGAGGGCACAAAAGCTAATGCAGAGGCCTATATCTAGAGGAACTGATCAGCTTGCATAGACCTATATCTTGAGTTCATCAAGAGTATAGCAATTAAAGGGCTTAGCCTGGAAATTTTGGAGGGCCTGAAGGATCAGGATGTGGTATACAAGGGATGAAGTACTGTCAATGGACTAAAAAAGGGTATACAAAGCAGTCATGAGAAACCAAAAACGGTCTATGGGGCCTGGCTGTGAACAGGGGCTCTGGTTTCAATGCATTATGCATGGCAACTAGTGTGGATGTGAACAAATGTGGCCATTTCTTAGTCAGTTCCTAGCACTACCTTACTGGAATGGGAATAAAAAAGTTAAAGAAGAAAAATCTAGTATACTGTCCATTGTTGATGCTGTACTGATATTCAGATTTGGTGCACTGCACAAGCCTGGCTTCTCACATTTGCTGACCAGTGCTGATTCATACATCATCTTTTCTCCACCAAAAGTTTAATATACGTCAAATAATTACCAAAATAATTAGAGCCCCAGAGACTACTGCAGAACAAAAGGGTCGTACCTTCTACTATAATGTTATGTGGATAACTGAGACTAGGATTCTTTCCCTTTGCTAATTTTAGTTGTCCGTGACATAAGACATCTCTACATATTACTAAAATGCCCTTTCAATTCAAAAGACGTTGAGAAAAGGCAACCGACAAAATCAAGGAATGGATTCCTATGGGGTGAGACACTGCTAAATGGGAAACTCTAACGCAGTGAGTTTTTTCAATGACATAAGGCACCTCTAGAAACTGATGAATTGCACTTTTAATTTTACGTGAAGGCAAATAGAAGCAATTCATACAAGTATGGCTACAGTTTCCCCTCTATGAAACATACTAGTATGCCTGAAGTTAAGGGTGTAACTAAACATTAGTGAACAGTACTACATATGATTCACATTTTTGTGTGAATATAAAGAAATTTCTCCTCAGGATGTGCAAACCCCTGATCCCCATAAATCCTACAGTAAAAAGATTCACTTAGCAGTGATTCTGCTTTATCATACTTTCCAGGAACATATATCCAAAAAGGGACTGATGGCACATCCTAACAGTGCATGACCTACAGACCATGGGAGCTTGCTATGGCCATGAGCATGTGTCAATGTCACCTCTCTAGTGATCTCTGATTGGCCAAGGATGGGCATGGAACAAGCAAGCACACTTTTGTCTAGTTGGAAGACAGCAATGGGTGGGGAAAGCCAGTGTTCTTCACCAGACAGACTAAAAGATAGAAGGTCCTGACCCTGATATTCTAACTAAAGAATATATCATGCTTGTGGAACAAACTCTGGGGAAAAGTAAAATGTCTTTGGTAAATACAAACACTGTTAGCATGCAAGATTTGCAAATGCCCATAAAGACAAATAATCACATACCCAAGCCAGATGATTTCAACTAAATTATGCTAATAACTTCATGTCAGAGAAACCTAAGCAAAAACCCAGACATACATCTTAACAATATGAACAGCATTACCATAATCTTTAATCAAGAGCAAGAACCCCTCTTGGAAAACTATGATATTGTGGGGGAGGAAAATATAATCCAATAAATCCTCACTTTTGGTTTCTTTTCCAATCCCATGAATCTTTAGGAAAAAATTATTTAAGTAAAAAAAAATCAACGAGGCACGTTTTGTCCCCATATTTCACTTCAATAATGTGTGGAAATATTGTAGATGTTGAAGCACGATGTACTGAAGAATGCAGGATCACTGCCTAAGTGTTAAATGAATTGCCACTGCGAATGTCTTACCATTTATTTCACCAACACCATGCACTACTTTCACTCATAGTGTGCAAACATTTTGTACGTATCTAAGCAAAATGTGGTAAAGAATGTTGGGGTAAGGCTTGCATGTCAAGTGAGTTGCCTCTATACATATCTTAGCAATCACTCTACCTACAATAAAAACTGATTACTGCAAGTGATATCATTTTTCATCTTATGAAAATAAATGTTTTGCTCATTATAGTCAGAATGATTGATTTTTTCTTTTTTTTACTTTCCTTCATATCTATTCAAAGTTTTCTGGGATAGCAAGGCAGCCCATGGAACACATGAAGAAAATGCCTTATTTGCTCAAAACCATTCTCTAGCTGTCATGTGTAATGCACCAAAACCACAGCCCCATATCCACATCCAGGCCCCACACCTTTCTATAGTTTCCACTGATACTTCAAAAGCCCTGGTTCACTCACCCTGATTATACCACACAGTTCCAATCCACTCTACCCTGTGTGCACTTTTCACCCTCCTGCATGTTCATGCCCCAAAGCACTCTAAATACTTTTTAACTCCATCCTTCCATCTCTAGTTTGGTCTCTCCCTTCTTGTCCACTTCTACCATATATTATCTTCATCAACCTCTACTCTGTCATTCTCTCCACATATCCACCCAATTTCAGCACCTCCTCCTCAGCTCTCTTAACTAAACACTTCTTATTACCCCATCTCTCTCTCTTACCCTATTATTTCTGACTTGATCTACCCTCCTAACACTTCATTTCCAACACAAGATATTCTCATTTCTAACCCATGCCTTGCATCCATACAACATCACCGTATCCCAAGATATCACCCTAAGAGAAAGGGGAGAAAGAATACTAGCCACATATTCCCTCCGAGTCAATTTCTAAAAGTTGGGATACACAGATGAGCCATGCAAGGAATGCTCGTCCTCCTCTGAGGCTTAGGCTGGGGTGTCTAATGATTTTTCTTCAGAGCAATATAATTGAAATTTGTAAAATTACCAGCCACACTAACCTGACACAATGCTGTCATGGTCAAGTGGGAACTGGCAATAATGATTCCACTTCTGCTAAAAACACCTGCCTCACCTTGGTCAACTTTCCATGATGGAAGTCCATAAAATCACTCTACACATGATCCAATGACAGATCATCATTTGTTCAATAATTCAGGAACATCTTTTCTGATCCCCTAAACATAGCTAAAAGCTGCTCAATTTACTTCCAAGAAAACACTTAAGAAAGTGCTGTCATTGGTATGACTAAAGGATGACTGACTCTGCAGAGAAATTATTGTACATGCCATCTCAGCAACTACCTAGGCTTGGTGGGTGGCCATGAAACAGATGCATGAAACTAAATCAATGTCTTGAAAAGTTTTCCACCTTGCATAAATATCCATGTAGAGGAGTTTATGGGTTACAAAAACTTTTTCTATTAACAGATGAGAACTCCAGACACTGCTCTTACATTCTTTAAGTGAATAGAGCTATTATGTATCAGGGACCAATGGATTTTCAAAGATCATTGTCCCTACTATATGATATATATGTTTCCTTTTACCACGGAGTAATATGTAATCTTTTCCAACTATTTGGTTTACTAATTGCATATAACATACTGTAAACACTATGTGCATGAATTAAGGTATAAAAGTATGAAAAAAGATGGATAGTTTCTCACATATGTATGGAAAAGGGAGAATGTTGGAGAAAGTCATTTACTGTGACATAGGAAAACAAAATATATGAGCAAATTGCACAACTGAAGGTAACAGAGGAGTATGCAGCAAATTCAGAGGCTTAAGACAGCAGTGTGATTACCAACAAAGAAAAGACCCGTCAATGGGAGAACAAGCAAGCCCATAATACTTTCCATGGCAATACATCCTTTAACGACAAAGGACAAACCAATCTACCACCTCATCTGATTGTTCAATAATCATTAGTTGGAAATGGACAAAATCCAAAATTCTACTACTTACATTTCTTTGGTGTTTCTATTATTTCTTCCTTGTCTGGCTTTGGCTCTGGTTTTGACTCTGGCTCTGGTTCCAGCTCTGTCTTTGGTTCTTGTTCTAGCTCTTTCTTTTCCTCCTCTTCTTTTTTTGGTTCTTCATCCTTTTTAGTTTCTTCTTCCTCCTTATTCTCTACCTTTTCCTCTTTGCTTTTATCCCCCCCCTCCTCTCCGACATCCTCTGCCACCTCCTTTTCTTTATCCACTGTCTGAAATGCATCATACAGTTCAGCAAAACATTTCTGTACACATAGGATAAATGCATAAGGAATTAGATGATGACAAAATGATTACTTTGTCAGCTGGTTTTCATTAACTTTAATAGGAAATAAACAGATCCTTCATCCCACAAACAGGGAAACTCGTCATTATTTGCTCTTTGTATCTAAATGAATTTTGTCTCCTGGAATGGGAAAAGTTAAATTTGATGTTGTATGTATACAGAAAACACTGCAGTCAGTTCATGTATTATGAACAAAATCTGCAAATTAAAGTTCAAATATCTAAGGGTTAAAACTCAATGTGAATGTTTCAGATGGTGAAGCTGGACACAAACAATGCAAGGTCAAATGAAGAACATGTATGTAAAACATGACCACCATGGTTAACAAGTGCAGTAAAATGGAGACAATACAACTCCATCTGTTCTGATTCCTTTCCTAGCTCATTTCTAAATAACTGCAATGTTTCAGAAAATAAAATTGGACTTTGAAACTAAAAGTAGACACATGAAGCATGTTCATTCAATATGGCCAGCATAGATATTGGTAGAAGTGAGCCAAAGCACCTGTTTTGTTTGAATTATTTTCATAGCCTTTAGATAAATATTGCATGTATCCATATATTTGCATTAAGGAAGAAATTTCCGTTTTTTAATACCTATTGACTTCCCAAGAGCCTAAGAAACAAATGAACAAAGGCTTCATTTGCATACATAGTCTCTAGCCTATGCTACAATGAACAAAAGCCTTAGCTTCAAACCTTCAATGGTTGTGTAATTTTATCTCGACTGAATGAATATATTTGGTATTACTTTAACGTCTTCACTCTTAGAAACCCCACATTACAGAAACAGCCAAGTCAGCTTCTAAGAAACTGGGAGTCGTGTTTACATGTTAAAATTTCTTTTCTTTTTCGAAAAAGTTGCTGTTTATACAAAGGATTGATCTATCCTTGTATGGAGTACTGCTTTCACATCTAAGGTGGTTCTAGCTTTGCTTCCTTACTTGACAGAGTTGAAAGTGGTCCAACTCGTAAAATCTCAGAGGTTTACTACAAAACCTAATGTGCCCCCACCACTAGCTAGACAATGCAATACTTAGCAAGCTGCTGCGCCACATGATTACTGCAAGGCCATTAGCAACTCAAGGTTGGGACGTTTTGATAATGGTTTCTTTACCTACACCTGAAAGCAGTGATTCTCAATCTTTTTTTGCCCCATGCATCCTTTTCACCTTATGTCAGAATGTCACTGCCCCTCCCCCTTTCCAAGAGTGTCTGAATCAAAAGGTATATTCCAAATAATATGCATACAATACTGAAAATCTTTTATTTTTCTATACTAGTACATATACATTTACTTGGATTGTTTTCAGAGTGCAGTTTTGCATATCTAATTGGAATAGAAAATGTGGATGGATTTTGAAACGAATACAAGTAGTATTTTTTATATTCACAACTAATTACTTAACAGACTAAACTGAAGAATACTTCAATAAATATAAAGCTCAATTGAATCCCAATTCCCCCTTGGGGGGAACTCCCCCCAGGTTGAGAACTCCTGCCATAATTAAGCTTTGGAACTCTATATCCTCCAATGTCTTTCTCAACAGCTAAGACCTGGCACATTTTATAAGACCTCAATTTCTCCAAAATCTTTAAATACTTTCCCTTGTCTCTTTTTCCCTTTCTTTAATTGCACTATATTTCAATTAAGGCCCAGCTTTGATGTGGATGTTTATGACAGGAGAATCCAATGTTAAAAAAAAAATCTAGGCTCAGGAGCAATGAAAAATAGCCTCAGTTGCAGACAAACAGTCTATAGTTATCATGTAAAATGTAACAAAAACCAGTTTACTAATTCTTTATATCTATAGCCAGTAATATGAACCACCAAATTATAGCTTACAATCTCTTTCTGCAACTGCTCAAAGTCCTTGTAACCATACCATAAAAATAATAATTGGGAACTCCACTTATCAGTGCTTCATATTGACATTTCACAAGAGTGATATTTAAGAATTAAGGTACAAACCCTTAGAACTAATGCTTCAAAATATGATATATGAAAACAAAATAAATTTAACTCACAAAATATCCTTTTCCTTCATTAATATTTCAATATACTGTAAAGTGTATCGAGTCATAATGAGCTTTATGATGACGAAAAAGCAAAATAATCTTATATGAGTATCCAAAAAACATTGGATTTTTTTTTTAATTTCTATCCCACCTTTTTAGCTTTTGTGATCAAAAGCAGTTGTCATTATATCCAATAAAAGATTAAAACAAAAGATAAAGTTTTGAGCAGTAAATAGGTCATAAGCATTCTAATGAGCTAAATCCCCTCATTTTGGAAGGCATATACCAATGCCTTTGTTGCAAGTGATTATCAGCATCTGGTAAACAGGGATAGTCATGGTAACTTTTCTTTAGATGCTGGTAAACAGGGATAGTCGTGGTAACCTTTCTTTAGGAGTTGACATCTCCATAAATAGTATCTAATTCCTCTGAGACAGAATCTGACTTTTCCAGATACTGTAATTTTGGTCTTACATCAAAATGGAATTACAAAATATTTTAAAGGATGGAACAAAATTGAATTTGGAAGCCATTTCTTGCTGGAAATGAAAACAAAATAGTCATATTAATGATGAATACTGATTTTTCTTTTTTTCCCATAGACTTGATGAATGTTTATAATTGCTGACACAACTCTTGGCATCTTTTGCAGTTTCATCATGGAAGTGTGTGAAGTTTGTGATTTTGTTTTAAAATATGACAATTATTTCAGAACCATAACACATCCATTACCTGATAACATGATACACTGCCCATACTGCAATCTTGGTACATAATAAAGGAAAACCTTGCTTAAATACTGTGACATGACTCATAGTGCTTTCATGAGTTTATCAATGCTGGAAAATTGTAAAACCAACAAAGAATAGGCTAACCCCCTGTGTACAGGGAGTAATCACTTAATAAATCACATTACAAACCAAATGTAGCTTTAGAGAATCTAAACAACCACAAATTAAAAGTACGTCTTTAGCTGTCCATGGGAATGATAAGTGGAACCAACCCATTCCGTAACCTCTGAACAATTGGTAAAGAGTGCTTTTACATCACAATGTCCCTAATTCAAAACCCTGTCCACTTTATGAGTTAAAAGCCACATGCTACATCAACCCTGCAGTGTGAGGAATCCACTGGAACTACTTTCATCAAAAGCTGCTGACTAGAACACATACATCTTCCTAATGAATTACCTAAAAAAAATGATACAAGTCTAGCTCAGCTCTAAAAAACCATCAGTATTGGACAGACTCATTCTGTTCTGTAAGGCTTATGTAGTGTTTTGAGGATACACAAGCAGTAATGAGCATGACTGTGAGCATTAACTATATTTTAATGAATGATAACAAGGTGACAGCAGAAATGCGAATAAATGCGTAGAGTAACAGTAGGTAATACAACAGAACCTCTGAAAACTTATCAATGTTCGAAGTGAAAATTCATGCATACTAGTCACACCATGATTGAGTACCACCAAATGTCCCTCGATGACAACAAGCACATGACACAGCAAACAATATTTTGCTAGTGTTACATACTGGTATTTCTACATAAATTAATGTCATAATCTCCCTGATTTACACAATCCTTACATCTTATCTAATATCACTTGATATGCTTTGCTGCTATTTAATTCTCCCAACACCACTTCCAATGCACAATAATCTCTCTCATTCAAAACTGGTAAATTACAACAATAATAATCCAGTCATTATCCTACCACAAATTTTCAATTTCTAGAATCAAATTAAATGCTATCCCATAATCTCATAAGAAAAAACAAATAATGACATTTCATTCAATGATGGTTGCCACTCAACTTTTTGCAAAACTTTGAGCTTAAGGTCTATCCATTTTCAACAGTTAACTAGGAAAAGAGCCACTCATACAAACTTAATGCATGGTCTTTCAATCAATTTTAGTTCATGTGCATTTTTCATGTTTATGGCAATTTCCAAACTCAAGCAAAGGTGACATGGTCTGCACTTGAGTCTCAATTACGTCGTCAATACTCATCCCTATGAAGAAAAAAGATGTACGACTTGTAGCAAACTATCAAGAAATGATTACAATCTACTCATTAACATTTGCCAATGCCAAGTGAAGGCCTTGCAAGGCTACAAACTGCAACTGAACTTTTATCATTTGGCTCAGCTCTTGCTCTTCCCGAGCCACACACCTGACTCACGTGGCCTCCCGGCTTGAGGCTCTCCAGCGTCACCTCAACTCAAGCTTTTATTCCAGACCTCCAACGATCACCATCATGTGCACGTGCAAATGAAATCATAATTCAAAAATAGCAAGAGAGCGTCGGCAGCAAGAGGTTGAGGTTGGCGTGCTTGCTATCTGGCTGGCTGCAGTGCTTGCACACCTCCCTCACCCACTGTTCTCTGCACACTCTCCCTCACACCTCCCTCAACAACCCTCACCCCTAGAGTCTCTCTTACCTCATTAACCTCCTGTTTGGGCTCGTCGTCAGACATTTTTCAGCGTGTTAAACCTCCGTTACCTGTTTATAATCGACTAAGGGTAGAAATGGCGGGTAAACGACGCTTGTCAAAACTGACCAATCAGCGAGCGTGGCCGCGGCCGCCCAGACAAATGAAGTTGAGGATTGCGTCACTCACCAATCCATGATTTGAAACACAACCAACAAACCAAAACACTCCGCAATTACACTTATAAGACTGTTCATACTACCTCCCGGAACGCTACCAGATCCTAGGAGTGCTTACTGCACGAATGTCACGTAAATTACTCGAAGTCCTAATCTCTAGCTATTGCAAGGAAAGCCTTCCTGCAAGAAATGTCCTGCCTCCGTTTTAATTCTTTCATCATGACTAAGACGTCTTGTTTTGTGTTTCACGTACTTATCTACCTTAAGTTAACATACAGTCATCTCTAATGTGTTCTCCGACGCAAGAAGCAGGTATCTTTCATTCATTAGATCATACTGAATGCAGATTTAACCCATCAATTAGTCAAAATTCAAAAATTGGCCCGCAAGATTACGTTACTGTTCTCAGACCGAGCTTATGGTGCACAATAAATAAGCGGGTGATTGTAGCAAAAACTAATTAGCTAACGCTGACTCCAAGCAATTCAAAATACGCGTTAATACTTATATGTGATAAAGGAAACGTACACTGCATATATATATATATATATATATATATATATATATATATATATATATATATATATATATATATATATATATATATATTATATACAAGGGGCGGGCAGCAGCTTTTAAAAACTGCATACTGCACTCCTATACGTCTAAACAAAACGGGAGGGCTGGATCCCCCTGGTTTTCAAAGTGGGGGACTTCAGCCCCCCCTACCCGGTGCCGCTGCAACTGTGTGTGTGTGTGTATATATATATATATATATATATATATATATATATATATATATATATATATATATATATATATATATATATATATATATATTGGAAAGGATCACAATTTTGCGCGTGATCAAGATATATATGAGTCCACGGGGACTCATTTTCCCCGTGGACTCATAGGAATATATATATATATATATATATATATATATATATATATATATATATATATATATATATATATATACAGAGAGAGAGAGAGAGAGAGAGAGAGAGAGAGAGAGAGAGAGAGAGAGAGAGAGAGAGAGAGAGAGAGAGACTTGTTAGTTCCCCGTGTCATCGAGGTACCTGCCAACATATGTCATGTGTAATCCACGGAAACCATAGCCCCCTATCCACAGCCAGAGCATTCCTTGGTCCCTCCGGGTAGTTAATATGCCCTGGTTCAGTCCACGTCGGCCTCTATATACCACATCGATAAATGCACTCTATCCCAAGCATCCTCTTACCCTCTTGCATGTCCAGGCCCCAAGTAATCAATATCTTATTCCATCCTTTTATCGCTAATTTGGTTTCAAGAGAAAATTAAAAGATTTTCCTTGAAATGACCAGGAGTATATTGTCAGTTAAATAGCAACTGCTCAGACTAAGAGATTTAAAGTGACGTATTGTAGAGGATGATGTAAGGATATGTGAAGAGGTAAATGGCAAATTCAAAAGTATGTTCAGCGTGAAAAATACGAGAATCCCAACATGAGAAGGTCTTAAAAAGCATATAGATATCTAAAGAAGAGAGTATTAGAATACTAAGGATCTTGATCCATAATGTCCTGGTGAAATTTCACTCGAGGCGCTAATCATGGGTGCAAATACACTTGAACCTCTTAAAATATTGTTCAAGATGTCGCTATCGAAAGGTAAAGAACTAAGGGAGTGGAAAAGAGCAAACGTTATAGCTATTTTTAATCAAAGGGACAGGGAAAAGGCGTTGAACTACATGCCACTTTCACTGACGACTGCGCTCTGTAAGGTACAGGAAAACATAACCAGAAAGCATTTGGATGACTTCCTGCAAAGGAGAAATCATCTTAGTGAGAGACTACATGGTTTCTGGGAGAGAAAGCCAATCGTAATGAACACATTAGTTTTCTACGAGAGAGTGAGCTCAGTACTAAACAAAAGAGAAAACTGGATGGATTTATTTCTCTTCGGCAGGAGTGTTGTAAAGCATTTAACACTGTACTGCATGGGATACTGATCAATTAGTTTAATCATCAGGTAGGAGTACTGCATAGGATATTGATTAACTAGTTTAATCATCAGATAGGAATAAGGAGGTAACATCTTTAATGGGACCATTAACTTAGGAAAGTATGGAGGAAAAAATGACTCATTTCGGAGGAGCCTTTCCAGAGTGGGTTGAGCTCTCCAGCGGAGTGCCCAAGGATTCTGTTCTGGGGCCATTACTCATTTGTGTGGACTCCTACCTGACTATGTTTAAAGATGATGCAATGATCATAAGGAAAGGGAGGAGCGGTGAGCATTGCATCAAGATACAAGGTGTAAGGATAGAAACTGTTATCTCAAAACGGTCTACCCTTGAGTTGCCAACGACCACACAGTTTCCTCGATTACAAAGGAGTACAAATCTATTCGAACAGCAACTGGGTCTTTGTGACAGTGGAAGATATCAGCAACTGGCAGATTAGTGTGGTAAGAGTAGAGAGACAGTCATAATCATAGAGTAAAACCTATAAACTGTTTATGTTAATCAGGAGGCGCAAATGTTACAAATCATAGACTCGGGGATGTGGATTTTGACGAAAAACCTTTACCACAGGCACTATATATAAAGTTTTTATATCTGATTAACTTCTGGAAGCCGGGGTCAAAAGTCAAGGTCATCAGGAAACATATACGAGGAAAACTAAACCATATTTAGGGGGGGTATGTGTTTTACATACAGTTTTCTTTGTTCTCGCCAGTGTTCTGAGGGAGACTGTCTATCCTCCTCTGTTACTCCAAATACACTCAGTACACATTTACCTCCTTAACTAAGGCTGCAGCACAGGATAGTAAAGTGCCTAAAGATCTCTCGCCTTAGGTGGATTTTCTCTAGTGACTCATTCCTCCTCTGTTACTCCAAATACACTCAGTACACATTTACCTCCTTAACTAAGGCTGCAGCACAGGATAGTAAAGTGCCTTAAGATCTCTCGCCTTAGGTGGATTTTCTATAGTTACTTATCCATTTACTTCAAGAGTATCCTTCCCCGGGTTGACAATCACCTTGTCTTCACTACTGCCTAGCCCAGCCTAGGTAATACAGCTCCTGTTTTTCGTCCATAGGACGATATACAATACAAATACTGCACGTAATTAATTTTCATCGAAATGGACATGTTCGAAATTTTTTTGAACAGGTTCAGTTTGGGTGGATTCCGAGGGCTCCCCCTCCTCATGTTTCCCATCCCCCCATTCAGTTCAGGTTCAGTCGGGCTCTCGTGACATAACTATTCGTGGGCCATAAAGGACAGTAACACTGCAAGTTGTGTGTGTACAGGTCATTACATTCAACGAACACAAAAATGAATCAGAAATTTTCTTTTCTTTCATACTATTCGCCATTTCCCGCATTAGCGAGGTAGCGTTGAGAACAGAGGACTGGGCCCTTGAGGGAATATCCTCACCTGGGCCCCTTCTCTGTTCCCTCTTACTCAACATTTTGTAGCAGCCTCGTTGAAAGAAAAGTGGTTAAGAAAAGTGAAGGGCATGACACAAAATGTCTTTGTAAGTACTGTCATTGTCCATTGTCTGCCAAACTTAGTGGCAATGAAAGACACAGCAAAACAGCTAAACACAAGAAAGCTAAAGAGCTGTTCACTACTCAAAGACAAACCACAATTCCGTTTGATAAAGTGAGTGATGACGCACGGGAGAATGAAAGAAATTGATCACTGTTCATTGCAGAACTCCGTTCATTACGTGTTGTTGGTCATCTCAGTGCGTTGTGCAAAGCACGGCTTACACACAGAGAAAGGGTGCGAGAATTTCAAGTTAAAAAGATCGAAGTGTAGTGCAGTGGTGTGTAATGTGATTGCCCCGCATTTTAACAGTGATCTGAAAAGTGATATAGACAATCAGAGGTTTAGCCTCTTAACTGATGAGAGTAATGACATTACGGTAACGAAACCATTGGGTTATCGCTATCCGGTTCTATTCTGACTGTAGTGACTTTCTTGGAACCTTGTTAAGCTGACTGACTGTAATGCTAATGGGATATGTGATGCCATCAAGAAGTCCTTGAAAAATAATGAAGTTACGAAACCTTGTTGCAGTTGGCACTGACAATGCTTTTGTGATGACAGGTGTTAACAGTAGAGTGTATGCTAAACTTAAGTTAGAAGTTCCTCATTTGATACTGATCAAGTGTGTGTCATACTCCACAGCAGCTGTGTCTCATGCTGCACCAGAGTGTCTCCCCAGGAACCTGGATTTTGTGATGAGAGAAACCTATGATTGGTTCTTCCACTCTGCCATTCGCCAAGCAAAGTACATGAAGACTTTTTCTTTGATCAATGATGGTCAAGCCCGTTGAAATTAATACAGCAAAGCCAGACTCGATGGCTGTCAATTGAATCATCAATTGTCACAATACTGCAGCGGTGGGTTGAACTTAAAACTCACTTTGAAATGGCAAGAAATGGTGAAAGGTGTTACACAGCTCACATCCTCTATGACATATTTTGTGACAAGAAAGCCTCTACCTTCCTGATATTCCTGAAGCATATTCTTGGAGAAGTTCAGCGTGTAAATAAGAAATTTGAAGCGGAGGTACAGGATCCAACCAAACTGCTAAGTGGCCTTATTCAACTTGATTCCGTAAATTCTAAAAGTCTTCATCCCAGGCAGAAAATCAAAATGAGATTCAGTAAAGAACTACTCAAATGTTACAGTCAGTGTCACCACTGAGTGCAAGTGAATGCCTTCAACCCATAAAGCCTGGAATACTGGAATTAGCAAAGATGTTTACTGATAACGAAGAAATTCTCACACGCACTGAGTTCCAGTGGAGGAAGCTTCATCATGTATTGTGGAAACAGAACATTGGCACCCTAGCACCATGGGCTGAAATAGCCTCGTCCAGGGATGCAACAGGAGAAAATTCTTTCAGTGACCTCTCTGAGTTGGCTTTGCCTGTGTTATCATTGCCTCACTTCAACGCTTTTGTTGAGCGTATCTTAAGTCATGTGAACATTGTGAAGTCAAAGCTTCGAAAACCAGTATCAAAAGCTTCGATGCAATACTAACTATCAAGTATGTTAACTTTATAAACTGCCTAAGGAAGTACTGAAAAACATTGGGTCACTGAAAGCATACAAGTCATGGCAACCACAACCGGGACCCCTCACATAGACCACCACAACACCAGGACACAGAGGACGAAGGGATTGCGGATTGGGAAATAGCAGTCTGGAATAATGGCCAGTGTTTTAGTGTTAAAGTAGTCAGTCGTACCTGTTATTGATAATATGGCACATCGAAGAGTAGAAATAATTTGAAGAACATTTTTGCGTTGTTACTTTTGAAAGTTTAGCACTTTTCGAGTAAATCGAGCGCCATCTAAAATCCTTAGTTGGCAATTCTGCAATGGATGGCTGGAAGCTTGGAGCCTCTCTCAGTGCTCTGAGGCTCCATAGAAACCAGGTGTGGGTTTCAAATTTCTTTCAGTTTATCTTTAAGTTTATGCTGTATTGCCTGCTGTCCTTCCCTTAACCATGTAACAACCGCCTCAAGTCTTTGATGTTCTTCGGTATTTCTGATGAAGAGGAAAATTTTCTCCTTCGATCAATCGCACAGACTAATCTTATCCCCTCTGTCGCTTTAACATGGGTAATTTGGAGCTACGCTTTCCTGTAATGACTTACTGGGCGATATTTCGAGTAGCCTAGTCAGTACACACACTCCCGGCACGTACGGGAAGACTTCATCTGGACCATGGACGACCGTTGTATGGGTCTAGTTGTTTTCATAAACTGATTATATCATCTGTATCATTTTCTATGCCTCCAAGACGTCATTTTTATTCCCATCTTGGTAATGCTGGTAAAAATAAGCCTAAATATATAAAGGCTTATGGCAAAACATTGTCCTCCTGAGCAAAAACGCAACTGTCCTTCAACTCTTCCAATATTTTCATATCACCCTCAAGAATTTTTTCCTTGAGTCTCTCAGTCTGTTTAGCTGCTTCTCTACACACAGTTTGCTGTTGATGAACTTATGGAATAGTTTTGGATTGTCTTTTGCTGTGTCCATAATGTTCTTTTTATAGTGTCTCTGCTGCTCCTTTCTCGCCTGGCACCACTTAATGCTTCCTCTCCTGTATCGTTCACTTGCTGGCTGGCTGCAGGCAGGGTCGGTCGTTCATTTCTCATCCATGGGACGTCCATCCCTCAGATCTTTCGCTTTATGACATTTCTCATTGAACCACATCTCTCAGTTTCAGTCCTTTCCCTCTATTTTCTTACCAGGGACATCCATGTTCTAGTGTGTGTGTGTGTGTGTGTGTGTGTGTGTGATACACATCTGCGGAAATCCATGCAATTATGTCATGAGATAAGTAGGTAAGACTCAATAGCCGAAGGTCTCTCTCTCTCTCTCTCTCTCTCTCTCTCTCTCTCTCTCTCTCTCTCTCTCTGAAGCCTGCTGACGAGAATGTCTGATGAATTCATCAAAAGCAAGAGTTGACTACCTTTGTGTGTTGCTCGGTCACCAAGCAAGTTCCGAGATCAACAAGTCAAGAGATCATTCAGTGACGCTTCACCAGCTGAATCGAGTGGATGGGACATGAATATTATCATGAGAGGTCACGAGACCTCGAACTTTACAGACTGAAAAAAAAAGGATCTTGAAAAATTATATACAAAATAAGAAAGAATGAAGGACAACAGGTACGTGCTTAACTTAAAAATGTCACTGCAAGGAAGATATAGAGTAGTCAAGCCCACCAAATCCCTTGGGAATAAACCAAAGATAAAATATGTCATAGTCCTGGCGAGAGTTATGGAAAGAGTACAGCAAGTCCTGCCGAGTGAAGTAAAGACCTTACATGGAATAAGTAGAGGAGGGAACCCGTTCCTGCAACACTACATGACAACGAGTCAACACATCTCACGACCCTTCATGTTCACGATGCAACGCCCAGAATGAAAACATTGATATCGTGCCGCTCAAATGTTCCGCTCTCGCCTCACAAGGACACACACACACACACACACACACACACACACACACACAACATCGCTACACTTCATGATCAGGTGCCTCACTTAGTGGACGTGGCAGGCTTCCTAAGCGCTTCGTGACCTCCATAGGAGAAAGTAGCTCCCGGATAGGAAGCTATATATATATATATATATATATATATATATATATATATATATATATATATATATATATATATATATATATACTCACACGAGAGAGAGAGAGAGAGAGAGAGAGAGAGAGAGAGAGAGAGAGAGAGAGAGAGAGAGAGAGAGAGAGAGAGAGAGAGAGAGAGAATTCTCGAGAAGCCACCTGCAGTAGCACACACATATATTTGAACACACGGCCATGTACACAACACCGGGCCAACCCAAGCAACCCACGACCACAAATGTTGTAAAGTAATATGTCATGCACTGGTCAGGCGCACATCCACCCACGCACGGGGGCTGGTGGAGGCTGCCTCACTCCGGCACTTCCTGCGCCGCGCCCTCCTCCCCACCACACAGCGTCCCTAGACGACCTCCTCCACACGGCAGCTGATCGCAGGCGCTGGTAAAAGCGAGATCGGTTCTCCCTATTTGGCCTACCTGTTCTAGGTACGGTACCGGTTGTTGTAGGTACGGCACCGTGGCTTTATGTACGGTGCCGGTTGTTCTAGGTACGGTACCGGTGGCTTTATGTACGGTGCCGGTTGTTCTAGTTACGGTACAGGTAGCTTTATGTACGGTACCGGTTGTTGTAGGTACGGCACGGTGGCTTTATGTACGGTGCCGGTTGTTGTAGGTACGGCACCGTGGCTTTATGTACGGTACCGGTTGTTCTAGGTACGGCACCGTGGCTTTATGTACGGTGCCGGTTGTTGTAGGTACGGCACCGTGGCTTTATGTACGGTGCCGGTTGTTGTAGGTACGGCACCGTGGCTTTATGTACGGTACCGGTTGTTCTAGGTACGGCACCGTGGCTTTATGTACGGTGCCGGTTGTTGTAGGTACGGCACCGTGGCTTTATGTACGGTGCCGGTTGTTCTAGTTACGGTACAGGTAGCTTTATGTACGGTACCGGTTGTTCTAGGTACGGCACGGTGGCTTTATGTACGGTGCCGGTTGTTGTAGGTACGGCACCGTGGCTTTATGTACGGTACCGGTTGTTGTAGGTATGGCACCGTGGCTTTATGTACGGTGCCGGTTGTTCTAGGTACGGTACCGTGGCTTTATGTACGGTGCCGGTTGTTCTAGGTACGGCACCGTGGCTTTATGTACGGTGCCGGTTGTTGTAGGTACGGTACAGGTAGCTTTATGTACGGTGCCGGTTGTTGTGGGTACGGCACCGTGGCTTTATGTACGGTGCCGGTTGTTCTAGGTACGGTACAGGTAGCTTTATGTACGGTGCCGGTTGTTCTAGGTACGGTACCTTCTACTCTGGGCGCAGAACCTGGTGTTATCACACCTTATTGGCATAAACAAATAATAACCTTCATCATCATCATCATAAAGATTATGATTAATGATTAAATAATATATTTTCTGAGCCCTTCTTACCATATATAAACACATATATACATATCACAAGATGGAGCCTCGATAATGTTGACGAGGTTAAGTCTGGTAGCCAGGTGGTGGTGGTGTGTGGTATCCAGGTGGTGTTATGTGGTAACCTGGTGATGGTGTGTGGTATCCAGGTGGTGGTGGTGTGTGGTAACTAGTTGGTGTTGTGTGGTAACCTGGTGATGATGTGTGGTAACCAGGTGATGGTGTGTGGTATCCAGGTGGTGGTGGTGTGTGGTAACCAGGAGGTGGTAGGTGGTATCCAGGTGGTGGTGGTGTGTGGTAACCAACTGGTGGTATGTGGTAACCAGACGATGATGTGTGGTAGCCATGTAGTGATGTGTGGTAACCAGGTGATGGTGTGTGGTAGCCAGGTAGTGATGTGTGGTAACCAGGTGATGGTGTGTGGTAGCCCGGTAGTGATGTGTGGTAACCAGGTGATGGTGTGTGGTAGCCCGGTAGTGATGTGTGGTAACCAGGTGATGGTGTGTGGTAGCCAGGTAGTGATGTGTGGTAACCAGGTGATGGTGTGTGGTAGCCAGGTAGTGATGTGTGGTAACCAGGTGATGGTGTGTGGTAGCCAGGTAGTGATGTGTGGTAACCAGGTGATGGTGTGTGGTAGCCAGGTAGTGATGTGTGGTAACCAGGTGATGGTGTGTGGTAGCCAGGTAGTGATGTGTGGTAACCAGGTGATGGTGTGTGGTAGCCAGGTAGTGATGTGTGGTAACCAGGTGATGGTGTGTGGTAGCCCGGTAGTGATGTGTGGTAACCAGGTGATGGTGTGTGGTAGCCCGGTAGTGATGTGTGGTAACCAGGTGATGGTGTGTGGTAGCCAGGTAGTGATGTGTGGTAACCAGGGGATGGTGTGTGGTAGCCAGGTAGTGATGTGTGGTAACCAGGTGATGGTGTGTGGTAGCCCGGTAGTGATGTGTGGTAACCAGGTGATGGTGTGTGGTAGCCAGGTAGTGATGTGTGGTAACCAACACAGGAGCAGCCACCAGAGTATCTAATCTCTCAAAAGTTATCGGTGGTGACATACTGCATCCTGCTTCTAACCCTTACTACCCCACCTCATCCCCACCCGAGGATACAGTCCCACCCCAAGAGATGCACTGGTCTAACCCCACCCCAGGTACAGGTAAGCCAGAGGTGCACTGGTCTAACCCCACCCCAGGTACAGGTAAGCCAGAGGTGCACTGGTCTAACCCCACCCCAGGTACAGGTAAGCCAGAGGTGCACTGGTCTAACCCCACCCCAGGTACAGGTAAGCCAGAGGTGCACTGGTCTACCTCAACCTTACCCTCGGCCCAGGTACAGGTGACTCAGTGGTAACCTTGCCTGACCTTCGTCTGTACTACGTATCACAAGGGGGTCAGTGCTGAGGCTGCCCTCATTGCCCAGCTTATTATAACATACGAACATGAAGTTTGTGTGTTGTTACCACAGTGCACACCACTCGTCACTGTGGGGAAGGGCGTGGTCAGTGTGCCTGGCAGCGTCGTCACTGTGAACAACAGTGTGGCTCTATGTAAACCTGTATGGCAGTAGCGTCCCCCGCAGGATTGCAGGTGAAGCAATACATCCAGTTCCAGTACTCTTTAACATGAGTAATAGTAAACAGAGGATATCTATCTATCTACCTATCTATCTATCTATCTATCTATCTATCTATCAATCTATCTATCTATCTATTTATCTCTCTCTCTCTCTCTCTCTCTCTCTCTCTCTCTCTCTCTCTCTCTCTCTCTCTCTCTCTATATATATATATATATATATATATATATATATATATATATATATATATATATATTCCCTGGGGATAGGGGAGAAAGAATACTTCCCACGCATTCCCTGCGTGTCGTGGAAGGCGACTAAAAGGGAAGGGAGCGGGGGCCTGGAAATCCTCCCCTCTCTCTTTTTTTCCTTTTTTTTCCCAAAGGAAGGAACAGAGAAGGGGGCTGGATGAGGATGTTTCCTCAGAGGCCCAGTCCTCTGTTCTTAACGCTACCTCGCTGACGCGGGAAATGGCGAATAGCATGAAAGAAAAAAGAAAGAAATATATATATATATATATATATATATATATATATATATATATATATATATATATATATATATATATATATATATATATACACACCAATTGGGAGGTAAGTTTGAATGGAGAAAAACTGGAGGAAGTAAAGTGTTTTAGATATCTGGGAGTGGATCTGGCAGCGGATGGAACCATGGAAGCGGAAGTGGATCATAGGGTGGGGGAGGGGGCGAAAATCCTGGGAGCCTTGAAGAATGTGTGGAAGTCGAGAACATTATCTCGGAAAGCAAAAATGGGTATGTTTGAAGGAATAGTGGTTCCAACAATGTTGTATGGTTGCGAGGCGTGGGCTATGGATAGAGTTGTGCGCAGGAGGATGGATGTGCTGGAAATGAGATGTTTGAGGACAATGTGTGGTGTGAGGTGGTTTGATCGAGTAAGTAACGTAAGGGTAAGAGAGATTTGTGGAAATAAAAAGAGCGTGGTTGAGAGAGCAGAAGAGGGTGTTTTGAAATGGTTTGGGCACATGGAGAGAATGAGTGAGGAAAGATTGACCAAGAGGATATATGTGTCGGAGGTGGAGGGAACGAGGAGAAGTGGGAGACCAAATTGGAGGTGGAAAGATGGAGTGAAAAAGATTTTGTGTGATCGGGGCCTGAACATGCAGGAGGGTGAAAGGAGGGCAAGGAATAGATTGAATTGGATCGATGTGGTATAACGGGGTTGACGTGCTGTCAGTGGATTGAATCAGGGCATGTGAAGCGTCTGGGGTAAACCATGGAAAGCTGTGTAGGTATGTATATTTGCGTGTGTGGACGTGTATGTATATACATGTGTACGGGGGTGGGTTGGGCCATTTCTTTCGTCTGTTTCCTTGCGCTACCTCGCAAACGCGGGAGACAGCAACAAAGCAAAATATATATATATATATATATATATATATATATATATATATATATATATATATATATATATATATATATATATGGCCCAACCTACCCCCATACACATGTATATACATACGTCCACACACGCAAATATACATACCTACACAGCTTTCCATGGTTTACCCCAGACGCTTCACATGCCTTGATTCAATCCACTGACAGCACGTCAACCCCGGTATACCACATCGCTCCAATTCACTCTATTCCTTGCCCTCCTTTCACCCTCCTGCATGTTCAGGCCCCGATCACACAAAATCTTTTTCACTCCATCTTTCCACCTCCAATTTGGTCTCCCTCTTCTCCTCGTTCCCTCCACCTCCGACACATATATCCTCTTGGTCAATCTTTCCTTACTCATTCTCTCCATGTGCCCAAACCATTTCAAAACACCCTCTTCTGCTCTCTCAACCACGCTCTTTTTATTTCCACACATCTCTCTTACCCTTACGTTACTTACTCGATCAAACCACCTCACACCACACATTGTCCTCAAACATCTCATTTCCAGCACATCCATCCTCCTGCGCACAACTCTATCCATAGCCCACGCCTCGCAACCATACAACATTGTTGGAACCACTATTCCTTCAAACATACCCATTTTTGCTTTCCGAGATAATGTTCTCGACTTCCACACATTTTTCAAGGCTCCCAAAATTTTCGCCCCCTCCCCCACCCTATGATCCACTTCCGCTTCCATGGTTCCATCCGCTGCCAGATCCACTCCCAGATATCTAAAACACTTCACTTCCTCCAGTTTTTCTCCATTCAAACTTACCTCCCAATTGACTTGACCCTCAACCCTACTGTACCTAATAACCATGCTCTTATTCACATTTACTCTTAACTTTCTTCTTTCACACACTTTACCAAACTCAATCACCAGCTTCTGCAGTTTCTCACATGAATCAGCCACCAGCGCTGTATCATCAGCGAACAACAACTGACTCACTTCCCAAGCTCTCTCATCTACAACAGACTGCATACTTGCCCCTCTTTCCAAAACTCTTGCATTCACCTCCCTAACAACCCCATCCATAAACAAATTAAAAAACCATGGAGACATCACACACCCCTGCCGCAAAATTACATTCACTGAGAACCAATCACTTTCCTCTCTTCTTACACGTACACATGCCTTACATCCTCGATAAAAACTTTTCACTGCTTCTAACAACTTGCCTCCCACACCATATATTCTTAATACCTTCCACAGAGCGTCTCTATCAACTCTATCATATGCCCTCTCCAGATCCATAAATGCTACATACAAATCCATTTGCTTTTCTAAGTATTTCTCACATACATTCTTCAAAGCAAACACCTGATCCACACATCCTCTACCACTTCTGAAACCACACTGCTCTTCCCCAATCTGATGCTCTGTACATGCCTTCACCCTCTCAGTCAATACCCTCCCATATAATTTACCAGGATTACTCAACAAACTTATGCCTCTGTAATTTGAGCACTCACTCTTATCCCCTTTGCTTTTGTACAATGGCACTATGCAAGCCAATCCTCAGGCACCTCACCATGAATCATATATATCATTATTATTATTATCATTATTATTATTATTATCATTATTATTATTATTATTATTATTATTATTATGTTGCTTTGTCGCTGTCTCCCGCGTTAGCGAGGTAGCGCAAGGAAACAGACGAAAGAATGGCCCAACCCACCCACATACACATGTATATACATATACGTCCACACACGCAAATATACATACCTATACATCTCAACGTATACATATATATACTCACACAGACATATACATATATACACATGTACATAATTCATACTGTCTGCCTTTATTCAATCCCATCGCCACCCCGCCACACATGAAATTACATCCCCCTCCCCCCGCATGTGCGCCAGGTAGCGGTAGGGAAAGGCAACAAAGGCCACATTCGTTCACACTCAGTCTCTAGCTGTCATGTAGAACGCACCGAAACCACAGCTCCCTTCCCACATCCAGGCCCCACAGAACTTTCCATGGTTTACCCCAGACGCTTCACTTGCCTTGGTTCATTCCATTGACAGCACGTCGACCCCGGAATACCATATCGTTCCAATTCACTCTATTCCTTGCACGCCTTTCACCCGGGGAAATGAAACACGACACGTTCCCAAGTGCACTTTCGTGTAATGATCACATCATCAGGGGAGATACAAGAATGAGATAAAGAAAAGTCAGTTGATATACACGGAATAAACGTAACTAAGACGTCCGTGGTAAACAAGTGCCCTAGCTACGTCTGTTCCTTGTGCGACAACGAAAATGTATCGAGTATGGAACATTGAAAAAGTGAATTAATGGAGTAATCAAACATGGAAACTGAAACAATTACTTTGATAATGCAACAAATTACAACTTACATTATGCAGAACAGACACGAGGGGGTCAGTGCGTATCCAACCACCTTGGAAACTGTTTGCCCAGCCCGAGGACATTACGTTAAGTCATCAGGAATCCCCGTAAGCCATACCTCGCACTGTTACACAAGATGTCTTTATCAACTGTGTAAGGCTCGTCCTTCTGTAAGCGTAGCGAGCCAATAATGTCCACAAGAGATACTACTAACGTCAATTCGAGCAGGGCACCAGTTTGGGTCGAGCACAAGTAGGAGTTGAACAAGATTGAGGTGTAAATTAACAGTCAGGACCAAGTGTCAACGGTAGGTGCCTCAAGCCAGCATGGGCGTGTAGAGAATCTCAGCAGTGTGTGTGTGGACGGAATCGGTGAGTTGCACCAAGGACGTACGCTTAGCGCACCGCGCTGCCTGTGAATAGTGCACGTGCCGGCCGATTTGACCTGGGGAACGTTGGCCGTCGTTTAGCGAGGACTGCCGCACACCCGGATCCCCGTGCACGCACGAACCGAATTGACCGGAAGGACATGTGTAACCAGTTGATCCTCCATTAAGTGAACATTTACTATTAGACTAAGCAGAGCCGCTAGTCTAGTCAGCATCAAATGTCGTCCGAGCTACGTCTCTTCGTTGTATATCAACTGACTGTTATATTTCTCTCTTTTGTCTCCCCGATGATGTGAGTATTACACGAAAGCGCACTTGGAAACTTATCGTGTTTCATATCCCTGTGGACTCATAGGTATATGAAGTCTGTTGGGGATGAGAGAGCTTGGGAGGTGAGTCAGTTGTTGTTCGCTGATGATACAGCGCTGGTGGCTGATTCATGTGAGAAACTGCAGAAGCTGGTGACTGAGTTTGGTAAAGTGTGTGGAAGAAGAAAGTTAAGAGTAAATGTAAATAAGAGCAAGGTTATTAGGTACAGTAGGGCTGAGGGTCAAGTCAGTTGGGAGGTGAGTTTGAATGGAGAAAAACTGGAGGAAGTGAAGTGTTTTAGATATCTGGGAGTGGATTTGGCAGCGGATGGAGCCATGGAAGCGGAAGTGGATCATAGGGTGGGGGAGGGGGCGAAAATTCTGGGGGCCTTGAAGAATGTGTGGAAGTCGAGAACATTATCTCGGAAAGCAAAAATGGGTATGTTTGAAGGAATAGTGGTTCCAACAATGTTGTATGGTTGCGAGGCGTAGGCTATGGATAGTGTTGTGCGCAGGAGGATGGATGTGCTGGAAATGAGATGTTTGAGGACAATGTGTGGTGTGAGGTGGTTTGATCGAGTGAGTAACGTAAGGGTAAGAGAGATGTGTGGAAATAAAAAGAGCGTGGTTGAGAGAGCAGAAGAGGGTGTTTTGAAGTGGTTTGGGCACATGGAGAGAATGAGTGAGGAAAGATTGACCAAGAGGATATATGTGTCGGAGGTGGAGGGAACGAGGAGAAGAGGGAGACCAAATTGGAGGTGGAAAGATGGAGTGAAAAAGATTTTGTGTGATCGGGGCCTGAACATGCAGGAGGGTGAAAGGAGGGCAAGGAATAGAGTGAATTGGAGCGATGTGGTATACCGGGGTTGACGTGCTGTCAGTGGATTGAATCAAGGCATGTGAAGCGTCTGGGGTAGACCATGGAAAGCTGTGTAGGTATGTATATTTGCGTGTGTGGACGTAGGTATATACATGTGTATGGGGGGGGTTGGGCCATTTCTTTCGTCTGTTTCCTTGCGCTACCTCGCAAACGCGGGAGACAGCGACAAAGTATAATAAAAATAAAAAAAAAAAAAATATATATATATATATACACACACACGCCCATAAACGTACATATACATACACATACACAGACATATATATTCATATATGTACATATTC